>NW_026778944.1:1412500-1584279 GCF_030144855.1 Hypanus sabinus
CATCCCAAACCTGACCTTCAAATGCACCAAACGCAAACTGTACACGGTCTGAACTTTACTGAACACATCCCAAACCTGACCTTCAAATGCACCCAACGCAAACTGTACACGTTCTGAACTCTTACCGAACACACATCCCAAACCTGACCGTCAAATGCACCAAACTCAAACTGTACACGGTCTGAACTCTTACCGAACACTTTCCAAACATGAACTTCAAATGCACCAAACGCAAACTGTATACGGTCTGAACCCTTACTGAACAGATCCCAAACCTGACCTTCAATTGCACCAAACGCAAACTGTACACGGTCTGAACTTTGCTGAACACATCCCAAACCTGACCTTCAATTGCACTGAACGCAAACTGTACACGGTCTGAACTCTTACTGAACAAATCCCAAACGTGAACTTCAAATGCACCCAACGCAAACTGTACACGTTCTGAACTCTTACCGAACACACATCCCAAACCTGACCGTCAAATGCACCAAACGCAAACTGTACACGGTCTGAACTCTTACTGAACACATCCCAAACCTGACCTTCAAATGCACCAAACGCAAACTGTACATGGTCTGAACTCTCAGTGAACACATATCCTACACTTCAACTTCAAATGCACCAAACGCAAACTGTACATGGTACAAACTTTACTGAACACATCCCAAACCTGACCTTCAATTGCACCGAACGCAAACTGTACATGGTCTGAACTTTACTGAACACATACCAAACCTGACCTTCAATTGCACCGAACGCAAACTGTACACGGTCTGAACTCTTACCGAACACATCCCAAACTTGAACTTCAAATGCACCAAACGCAAACTGTACATGGTATGAACTTTACTGAACACATCCCAAACCTGACCTTCAATTGCACCTAATGCAAACTGTACACGGTCTGAAATCGTACTGAACACATCCCAAATCTGACCTTCAAATGCACCAAACTCAAACTGTACACGGTCTGAACTCTACTGAACACATCACAAACCTGACCTTCAACTGCACCGAACGCAAACTGTACACGGTCTGAACTCTTACCGAACACATCCCAAACTTGAACTTCAAATGCACCAAACGCAAAATGTACACGGTCTGAACTTTAATGAACACATCCCAAACCTGACATTCAAATGCACCAAACGCAAACTGTACACGGTCTGAGATTTACTGAACACATCCCAAACCTGACCTTCAATTGCACTGAACGCAAACTGCACACGGTCTGAACTCTTACTGAACACATCCCAAACCTGACCTTCAAATACACCAAACGCAAACTGTATACGGTCTGAAACCTTACTGAACACATCCGAAACCTGACCTTCAATTGCACCGAACGCAAACTGTACACGGTCTGAACTCTTACTGAACACATCCCAAACTTGAACTTCAAATGCACCAAACGCAAACTGTATATGGTCTGAACCCTTACTGAACAGATCCCAAACCTGACCTTCAATTGCACCAAACGCAAACTGTACATGGTCTGAACTTTACTGAACACATCCCAAACCTGACCTTCAATTGCACTGAACGCAAACTGTACACGGTCTGAACTCTTACTGAACACATCCCAAACTGGAACTTCAAATGCACCAAACGCAAACTGTACACGGTCTGAACTCTTACTGAACACATCCCAAACTTGAACTTCAATGCACCAAATGCAAACTGTACACGGTCTGAACTCTTAGTGAACACATATCCCACACTTCAACTTCAAATGCACCAAACGCAAACTGTACATGGTATAAACTTTACTGAACACATCCCAAACCTGACCTTCAATTGCACCGAACGCAAACAGTACACGGTCTGAACTCATACCGAACACATCCCAAACTTGAACTTCAAATCCACCAAACGCAAACTGTATACGGTCTGAACCCTTACTGAACACATTCCAAACCTGACCTTCAAATGCACCAAACGCAAACTGTACACAGTCTGAACCCTTACTGAACACATCCCAAACCTGACCTTCAAATGCACCAAACGCAAACTGTACACGGTCTGAACTTTACTGAGCACATCCCAAACCTGACCTTCAATTGCACCGAATGCAAACTGTACACGGTCTGAACTCTTACTGAACACATCCCAAACTTGAACTGCAAATGCACCAAATGCAAACTGTACACGGTCTGAACTCTTAGTGAACACATAACCCACACTTCAACTTCAAATGCAGCAAACGCAAACTGTAAATGGTATAAACTTTACTGAACACATCAAAAAACTGACCTTCAATTGCATCGAACGCAAACTGTACACAGTCTGAACTCTTACCGAACACGTACCAAACTCAAACTGTACACGGTCTGAACTCTTACTAAACACATACCAAACTTGAACTTCAAATGCACCAACTGCAAACTGTACACGGTCTGAACTCTTACTGAACACATATCCCAAACTTGAACTTAAAATGCAACAAACGCAAATTGTACACGGTCTGAACTTTACTGAACACATCCCAAACCTGACCTTCAATTGCACCGAACGCAAACTGTACACGGTCTGAACTCATACCGAACACATCCCAAACTTGAACTTCAAATCCACCAAACGCAAACTGTATACGGTCTGAACCCTTACTGAACACATCCCAAACCTGACCTTCAATTGCACCGAATGCAAACTGTACACGGTCTGAAATCTTACTGAACACAGATCCCAAACTTGAACTTCAAATGCACCAAACTCAAACTGTACACGGTCTGAACTCTACTGAACACATCACAAACCTGACCTTCAACTGCACCGAACGCAAACTGTACACGGTCTGAACTCTTACCGAACACATCCCAAACTTGAACTTCAAATGCACCAAACGCAAAATGTACACGGTCTGAACTTTAATGAACACATCCCAAACCTGACATTCAAATGCACCAAACGCAAACTGTACACGGTCTGAGCTTTACTGAACACATCCCAAACCTGACCTTCAATTGCACTGAACGCAAACTGCACACGGTCTGAACTCTTACTTAACACATCCCAAACCTGACCTTCAAATACACCAAACGCAAACTGTATACGGTCTGAAACCTTACTGAACACATCCGAAACCTGACCTTCAATTGCACCGAACGCAAACTGTACACGGTCTGAACTCTTACTGAACACATCCCAAACTTGAACTTCAAATGCACCAAACGCAAACTGTATATGGTCTGAACCCTTACTGAACAGATCCCAAACCTGACCTTCAATTGCACCAAACGCAAACTGTACATGGTCTGAACTTTACTGAACACATCCCAAACCTGACCTTCAATTGCACTGAACGCAAACTGTACACGGTCTGAACTCTTACTGAACACATCCCAAACTGGAACTTCAAATGCACCAAACGCATACTGTACACGGTCTGAACTCTTACTGAACACATCCCAAACTTGAACTTCAATGCACCAAATGCAAACTGTACACGGTCTGAACTCTTAGTGAACACATATCCCACACTTCAACTTCAAATGCACCAAACGCAAACTGTACATGGTATAAACTTTACTGAACACATCCCAAACCTGACCTTCAATTGCACCGAACGCAAACAGTACACGGTCTGAACTCATACCGAACACATCCCAAACTTGAACTTCAAATCCACCAAACGCAAACTGTATACGGTCTGAACCCTTACTGAACACATTCCAAACCTGACCTTCAAATGCACCAAACGCAAACTGTACACAGTCTGAACCCTTACTGAACACATCCCAAACCCGACCTTCAAATGCACCGAACGCAAACTGTACACGGTCTGAACTTTACTGAGCACATCCCAAACCTGACCTTCAATTACACCGAATGCAAACTGTACACGGTCTGAACTCTTACTGAACACATCCCAAACTTGAACTGCAAATGCACCAAATGCAAACTGTACACGGTCTGAACTCTTAGTGAACACATATCCCACACTTCAACTTCAAATGCAGCAAACGCAAACTGTAAATGGTATAAACTTTACTGAACACATCAAAAACCTGACCTTCAATTGCACCGAACGCAAACTGTACACAGTCTGAACTCTTACCGAACACGTACCAAACTCAAACTGTACACGGTCTGAACTCTTACTAAACACATACCAAACTTGAACTTCAAATGCACCAAATGCAAACTGTACACGGTCTGAACTCTTACTGAACACATATCCCAAACTTGAACTTAAAATGCACCAAACGCAAACTGTACACGGTCTGAACTTTAATGAACACATCCCAAACCTGACCTTCAATTGCACCGAACGCAAACTGTACACGGTCTGAACTCATACCGAACACATCCCAAACTTGAACTTCAAATCCACCAAACGCAAACTGTATACGGTCTGAACCCTTACTGAACACATTCCAAACCTGACCTTCAAATGCACCAAACGCAAACTGTACACAGTCTGAACCCTTACTGAACACATCCCAAACCTGACCTTCAAATGCACCAAACGCAAACTGTACACGGTCTGAACTTTACTGAGCACATCCCAAACCTGACCTTCAATTGCACCGAATGCAAACTGTACACGGTCTGAACTCTTACTGAACACATCCCAAACTTGAACTGCAAATGCACCAAATGCAAACTGTACAAGATCTGAACTCTTAGTGAACACATATCCCACATTTCAACTTCAAATGCAGCAAACGCAAACTGTAAATGGTATAAACTTTACTGAACACATCAAAAACCTGACCTTCAATTGCACCGAACGCAAACTGTACACAGTCTGAACTCTTACCGAACACGTACCAAACTCAAACTGTACACGGTCTGAACTCTTACTAAACACATACCAAACTTGAACTTCAAATGCACCAAATGCAAACTGTACATGGTCTGAACTCTTACTAAACACATATCCCAAACTTGAACTTCAAATGCACCAAATGCAAACTGTATACGGTCTGAACCCTTACTGAACAGATCCCAAACCTGACCTTCAATTGCACCAAACGCAAACTGTACACGGTCTGAACTTTACTGAACACATCCCAAACCTGACCTTCAAATGCACCGAACGCAAACTGCACACGGTCTGAACTCTTACTGAACACATCCCAAACTTGAACTTCAAATGCACCAAATGCAAACTGTACACGGTCTGAACTTTTACCGAACACATCCCAAACCTGACCTTCAATTACACCGAACGCAAACTGTACACGGTCTGAACTCTTACCGAACACATCCCAAACTTCAACTTCAAATGCACCAAATGCAAACTGTATACGGTCTGAACTTTAATGAACACATCCCAAACCTGACCTTCAAATGCACCAAACGCAAACTGTACACGGTCTGAACTTTACTGAACACATCCCAAACCTGACCTTCAAATGCACCCAACGCAAACTGTACACGTTCTGAACTCTTACCGAACACACATCCCAAACCTGACCGTCAAATGCACCAAACTCAAACTGTACACGGTCTGAACTCTTACCGAACACTTTCCAAACATGAACTTCAAATGCACCAAACGCAAACTGTATACGGTCTGAACCCTTACTGAACAGATCCCAAACCTGACCTTCAATTGCACCAAACGCAAACTGTACACGGTCTGAACTTTACTGAACACATCCCAAACCTGACCTTCAATTGCACTGAACGCAAACTGTACACGGTCTGAACCCTTACTGAACAAATCCCAAACGTGAACTTCAAATGCACCCAACGCAAACTGTACACGTTCTGAACTCTTACCGAACACACATCCCAAACCTGACCGTCAAATGCACCAAACGCAAACTGTACACGGTCTGAACTCTTACTGAACACATCCCAAACCTGACCTTCAAATGCACCAAAGGCAAACTGTACATGGTCTGAACTCTCAGTGAACACATATCCTACACTTCAACTTCAAATGCACCAAACGCAAACTGTACATGGTACAAACTTTACTGAACACATCCCAAACCTGACCTTCAATTGCACCGAACGCAAACTGTACATGGTCTGAACTTTACTGAACACATCCCAAACCTGATCTTCAATTGCACCGAACGCAAACTGTACACGGTCTGAACTCTTACCGAACACATCCCAAACTTGAACTTCAAATGCACCAAACGCAAACTGTACATGGTATGAACTTTACTGAACACATCCCAAACCTGACCTTCAATTGCACCTAATGCAAACTGTACACGGTCTGAAATCGTACTGAACACATCCCAAATCTGACCTTCAAATGCACCAAATGCAAACTGTACACGGTCTGAAGGCTTACTGAACACATCCCAAACTTGAACTTCAAATGCACCAAATGCAAACTGTACACGGTCTGAAATCTTACTGAACACACATCCCAAACTTGAACTTCAAATGCACCAAACTCAAACTGTACACGGTCTGAACTCTACTGAACACATCACAAACCTGACCTTCAACTGCACCGAACGCAAACTGTACACGGTCTGAACTCTTACCGAACACATCCCAAACTTGAACTTCAAATGCACCAAACGCAAAATGTACACGGTCTGAACTTTAATGAACACATCCCAAACCTGACATTCAAATGCACCAAACGCAAACTGTACACGGTCTGAGATTTACTGAACACATCCCAAACCTGACCTTCAATTGCACTGAACGCAAACTGCACACGGTCTGAACTCTTACTGAACACATCCCAAACCTGACCTTCAATTGCACTGAACGCAAACTGTACACGGTCTGAACTCTTACTGAACACATCCCAAACTGGAACTTCAAATGCACCAAACGCAAACTGTACACGGTCTGAACTCTTACTGAACACATCCCAAACTTGAACTTCAATGCACCAAATGCAAACTGTACACGGTCTGAACTCTTAGTGAACACATATCCCACACTTCAACTTCAAATGCACCAAACGCAAACTGTACATGGTATAAACTTTACTGAACACATCTCAAACCTGACCTTCAATTGCACCGAACGCAAACAGTACACGGTCTGAACTCATACCGAACACATCCCAAACTTGAACTTCAAATCCACCAAACGCAAACTGTATACGGTCTGAACCCTTACTGAACACATTCCAAACCTGACCTTCAAATGCACCAAACGCAAACTGTACACAGTCTGAACCCTTACTGAACACATCCCAAACCTGACCTTCAAATGCACCAAACGCAAACTGTACACGGTCTGAACTTTACTGAGCACATCCCAAACCTGACCTTCAATTGCACCGAATGCAAACTGTACACGGTCTGAACTCTTACTGAACACATCCCAAACTTGAACTGCAAATGCACCAAATGCAAACTGTACACGGTCTGAACTCTTAGTGAACACATATCCCACACTTCAACTTCAAATGCAGCAAACGCAAACTGTAAATGGTATAAACTTTACTGAACACATCAAAAACCTGACCTTCAATTGCATCGAACGCAAACTGTACACAGTCTGAACTCTTACCGAACACGTACCAAACTCAAACTGTACACGGTCTGAACTCTTACTAAACACATACCAAACTTGAACTTCAAATGCACCAACTGCAAACTGTACACGGTCTGAACTCTTACTGAACACATATCCCAAACTTGAACTTAAAATGCAACAAACGCAAACTGTACACGGTCTGAACTTTACTGAACACATCCCAAACCTGACCTTCAATTGCACCGAACGCAAACTGTACACGGTCTGAACTCATACCGAACACATCCCAAACTTGAACTTCAAATCCACCAAACGCAAACTGTATACGGTCTGAACCCTTACTGAACACATTCCAAACCTGACCTTCAAATGCACCAAACGCAAACTGTACACAGTCTGAACCCTTACTGAACACATCCCAAACCTGACCTTCAAATGCACAAAACGCAAACTGTACACGGTCTGAACTTTACTGAGCACATCCCAAACCTGACCTTCAATTGCACCGAATGCAAACTGTACACGGTCTGAACTCTTACTGAACACATCCCAAACTTGAACTGCAAATGCACCAAATGCAAACTGTACAAGGTCTGAACTCTTAGTGAACACATATCCCACACTTCAACTTCAAATGCAGCAAACGCAAACTGTAAATGGTATAAACTTTACTGAACACATCAAAAACCTGACCTTCAATTGCACCGAACGCAAACTGTACACAGTCTGAACTCTTACCGAACACGTACCAAACTCAAACTGTACACGGTCTGAACTCTTACTAAACACATACCAAACTTGAACTTCAAATGCACCAAATGCAAACTGTACACGGTCTGAACTCTTACTAAACACATATCCCAAACTTGAGTTTAAAATGCACCAAACGCAAACTGTACACGGTCTGAACTTTACTGAACACATCCCAAACCTGACCTTCAAATGCACCAAACACAAACTGTATACAATCTGAAACCTTACTGAACACATCCCAAACCTGACCTTCAATTGCACCGAACGCAAACTGTCCACGGTCTGAACTCTTACTGAACATATCCCAAACTTGAACTTCAAAGAACCAAATGCAAACTGTATACGGTCTGAAAACTTACTGAACACATCCCAAACCTGACCTTCAAATGCACCAATCGCAAACTGTACACGGTCTGAACTTTACTGAACACATCCCAAACCTGACCTTCAATTGCACCGAAAGCAAACTGTACACGGTCTGAACTCTTACTGAACACATCCCAAACTTGAACTTCAAATGCACCAAATGCAAACTGTACACGGTCTGAACTCTTAGTGAACACATATCCCACACTTCAACTTCAAATGCACCAAATGCAAACTGTAAATGGTATAAACTTTACTGAACACATCAAAAACCTGACCTTCAATTGCATCGAACGCAAACTGTACACAGTCTGAACTCTTACCGAACACGTACCAAACTCAAACTGTACACGGTCTGAACTCTTACTAAACACATACCAAACTTGAACTTCAAATGCACCAACTGCAAACTGTACACGGTCTGAACTCTTACTGAACACATATCCCAAACTTGAACTTAAAATGCAACAAACGCAAACTGTACACGGTCTGAACTTTACTGAACACATCCCAAACCTGACCTTCAATTGCACCGAACGCAAACTGTACACGGTCTGAACTCATACCGAACACATCCCAAACTTGAACTTCAAATCCACCAAACGCAAACTGTATACGGTCTGAACCCTTACTGAACACATTCCAAACCTGACCTTCAAATGCACCAAACGCAAACTGTACACAGTCTGAACCCTTACTGAACACATCCCAAACCTGACCTTCAAATGCACAAAACGCAAACTGTACACGGTCTGAACTTTACTGAGCACATCCCAAATCTGACCTTCAATTGCACCGAATGCAAACTGTACACGGTCTGAACTCTTACTGAACACATCCCAAACTTGAACTGCAAATGCACCAAATGCAAACTGTACAAGGTCTGAACTCTTAGTGAACACATATCCCACACTTCAACTTCAAATGCAGCAAACGCAAACTGTAAATGGTATAAACTTTACTGAACACATCAAAAACCTGACCTTCAATTGCACCGAACGCAAACTGTACACAGTCTGAACTCTTACCGAACACGTACCAAACTCAAACTGTACACGGTCTGAACTCTTACTAAACACATACCAAACTTGAACTTCAAATGCACCAAATGCAAACTGTACACGGTCTGAACTCTTACTAAACACATATCCCAAACTTGAGCTTAAAATGCACCAAACGCAAACTGTACACGGTCTGAACTTTACTGAACACATCCCAAACCTGACCTTCAAATGCACCAAACACAAACTGTATACAATCTGAAACCTTACTGAACACATCCCAAACCTGACCTTCAATTGCACCGAACGCAAACTGTCCACGGTCTGAACTCTTACTGAACATATCCCAAACTTGAACTTCAAAGAACCAAATGCAAACTGTATACGGTCTGAAAACTTACTGAACACATCCCAAACCTGACCTTCAAATGCACCAATCGCAAACTGTACACGGTCTGAACTTTACTGAACACATCCCAAACCTGACCTTCAATTGCACCGAAAGCAAACTGTACACGGTCTGAACTCTTACTGAACACATCCCAAACTTGAACTTCAAATGCACCAAATGCAAACTGTACACGGTCTGAACTCTTAGTGAACACATATCCCACACTTCAACTTCAAATGCACCAAACGCAAACTGTACATGGTATAAACTTTACTGAACACATCCCAAACCTGACCTTCAATTGCACCGAACGCAAACTGTACACGGTCTGAACTCTTACCGAACACATCCCAAACTTGAACTTCAAATCCACCAAACGCAAACTGTATACGGTCTGAACCCTTACTGAACACATTCCAAACCCGACCTTCAAATGCACCAAACGCAAACTGTACACAGTCTGAACCCTTACTGAACGCATCCCAAACCTGACCTTCAAATGCACTAAACACAAACTGTACACGGTCTGAACTTTACTGAGCACATCCCAAACCTGACCTTCAATTGCACCGAATGCAAACTGTACACGGTCTGAACTCTTACTGAACACATCCCAAACTTGAACTTCAAATGCACCAAATGCAAACTGTACACGGTCTGAACTCTTAGTGAACACATATCCCACACTTCAACTTCAAATGCACCAAACGCAAACAGTAAATGGTATAAACTTTATTGAACACATCAAAAACCTGACCTTCAATTGCACCGAACGCAAACTGTACACGGTCTGAGCTCTTACCGAACACATCCCAAACTTGAACTTCAAATGCACCAAACGCAAACTTATACGGTCTGAACCCTTACTGAACACATCCCAAACCTGACCTTCAATTGCACTGAACGCAAACTGTACATGGTCTGAACTCTTACTGAACAAATCCCAAATGTGAACTTCAAATGCACCAAATGCAAACTGTACACGGTCTGAACTCCTACTGAACACATCCCAAACTTGAATTCAAATGCACCAAACGCAAACTGTACATGGTCTGAACTTTAATGAACACATCCCAAAACTGACCTTCAAATGCACCAAACGCAAACTGTACACGGTCTGAACTTTACTGAACACATCCCAAACCTGACGTTCAATTGCACCAAACACAAACTGTACACGGTCTGAACTCTTACTGAACACATCCCAAACTTGAACTTCAAATGCACCAAATGCAAACTGTACACGGTCTGAACTCTTACTGAACACATACCCCAAACTTGAACTTCAAATGCACCAAACGCAAACTGTACACGGTGTGAACTTTAATGAACACATCCCAAACCTGACCTTCAAATGCACCAAACGCAAACTGTACACGGTCTGAACTTTACTGAACACATCCCAAACCTGACCTTCAAATGCAGCAAACGCAAACTGTATACAATCTGAAACCTTACTGAACACATCCCAAACCTGACCTTCAATTGCACCGAACGCAAACTGTCCACGGTCTGAACTCTTACTGAACATATCCCAAACTTGAACTTCAAAGAACCAAATGCAAACTGTATACGGTCTGAAAACTTACTGATCACATCCCAAACCTGACCTTCAAATGCACCGAACGCAAGCTGTCCACGGTCTGAACTCTTACTGAACATATCCCAAACTTGAACTTCAAAGAACCAAATGCAAACTGTATATGGTTTGAAAACTTACTGAACGCATCCCAAACCTGACCTTCAATTGCACCGAACGCAAACTGTACACAGTCTGAACTCTTACCGAACACATCCCAAACTTGAACTTCAAATCCACCAAACGCAAACTGTATACGGTCTGAACCCTTACTGAACACATTCCAAACCTGACCTTGAAATGCACCAAACGCAAACTGTACATGGTCTGAACCCTTACTGAACACATCCCAAACCTGACCTTCAATTGCACCGAAAGCAAACTGTACACGGTCTGAACTCTTACTGAACACATCCCAAACTTCAACTTCAAATGCACCAAATGCAAACTGTACACGGTCTGAACTCTTAGTGAACACATATCCCACACTTCAACTTCAAATGCACCAAACGCAAACTGTACATGCTATAAACTTTACTGAACACATCCCAAACCTGACCTTCAATTGCACCGAACGCAAACTGTACACGGTCTGAACTCTTACCGAACACATCCCAAACTTGAACTTCAAATGCACCAAACGCAAACTGTATACGGTCTGAACCCTTACTGAACACATTCCAAACCTGACCTTCAAATGCACCAAACTCAAACTGTACACGGTCTGAACTCTTACCGAACACATCCCAAACTTGAACTTCAAATGCACCAAACGCAAACTATACGGTCTGAACCCTTACTGAACACATCCCAAACCTGACCATCAAATGCACAAAACGCAAACTGTACACGGTCTGAACTTTACTGAACACATCCCAAAACTGACCTTCAATTGCACTGAACGCAAACTGTACACGGTCTGAACTCTTACTGAACACATCCCAAACGTGAACTTCAAATGCACCAAATGCAAACTGTACACGGTCTGAACTCTTACTGAACACATCCCAAACTTGAGCTTCAAATGCACCAAACTCAAACTGTACCCGGTCTGAACTCTTACTGAACACATCCCGAACTTGAACTTCAAATGCACCAAATGCAAACTGTAAACGGTCTCATCTCTTACTGAACACAAACCCAAACTTGAACTTCAAATGCACCAAATGCAAACTGTACACGGTCTGAACTTTAATGAACACATCCCAAACCTGACCTTCAAATGCACCAAACGCAAACTGTACACGGTCTGAACTTTACTGAACACATCCCAAACCTGACCTTCAATTGCACTGAACGCAAACTGTACATGGTCTGAACTCTTACTGAACAAATCCCAAACGTGAACTTCAAATGCACCAAATGCAAACTGTACACGGTCTGAACTCTTACTGAGCACATCCCAAACGTGAACTTCAAATGCAACAAATGCAAACTGTACACGGTATGAACTCTTACTGAACACATCCCAAACTTGAACTTCAAATGCACCAAACGCAAACTGTACACGGTCTGAACTCTTACTGAACACATCCCAAACTTGAACTTCAAATGCACCAAACTCAAACTGTACACGGTCTCAACTCTTACTGAACACATCCCAAACCTGACCTTCAATTGCACCGAACGCAAACTGTCCACAGTCTGAACTCTTACCGAACACATCCCAAACTTGAACTTCAAATCCACCAAACGCAAACTGTATACGGTCTGAACCCTTACTGAACACATTCCAAACCTGACCTTGAAATGCACCAAACGCAAACTGTACACAGTCTAAACCCTTACTGAACACATCCCAAACCTGACCTTCAATTGCACCGAACGCAAACTGTACACGGTCTGAACTCTTACCGAACACATCCCAAACTTGAACTTCAAATCCACCAAACGCAAACTGTATACGGTCTGAACCCTTACTGAACACATTCCAAACCCGACCTTCAAATGCACCAAACGCAAACTGTACACAGTCTGAACCCTTACTGAACGCATCCCAAACCTGACCTTCAAATGCACCAAACGCAAACTTATACGGTCTGAACCTTACTGAACACATCCCAAACCTGACCTTCAAATGCACCAAACGCAAACTGTACACGGTCTGAACTTTACTGAACACATCCCAAACCTGACCTTCAATTGCACTGAACGCAAACTGTACATGGTCTGAACTCTTACTGAACAAATCCCAAACGTGAACTTCAAATGCACCAAATGCAAACTGTACACGGTCTGAACTCTGACTGAACACATCCCAAACTTGAATTCAAATGCACCAAACGCAAACTGTACATGGTCTGAACTTTAATGAACACATCCCAAACCTGACCTTCAAATGCACCAAACGCAAACTGTACACGGTCTGAACTTTACTGAACACATCCCAAACCTGACGTTCAATTGCACCAAACGCAAACTGTACACGGTCTGAACTCTTACTGAACACATCCCAAACTAGAACTTCAAATGCACCAAATGCAAACTGTACACGGTCTGAATTCTTACTAAACACAAACCCCAAACTTGAACTTCAAATGCACCAAACGCAAACTGTACACGGTCTGAACTTTAATGAACACATCCCAAACCTGACCTTCAAATGCAACAAACGCAAACTGTACACGGTCTGAACTTTACTGAACACATCCCAAACCTGACCTTCAAATGCAGCAAACGCAAACTGTATACAATCTGAAACCTTACTGAACACATCCCAAACCTGACCTTCAATTGCACCGAACGCAAACTGTCCACGGTCTGAACTCTTACTGAACATATCCCAAACTTGAACTTCAAAGAACCAAATGCAAACTGTATATGGTCCTGAAAACTTACTGATCACATCCCAAACCTGACCTTCAAATGCACCGAACGCAAGCTGTCCACGGTCTGAACTCTTACTGAACATATCCCAAACTTGAACTTCAAAGAACCAAATGCAAACTGTATATGGTCTGAAAACTTACTGAATGCATCCCAAACCTGACCTTCAATTGCACCGAACGCAAACTGTACACGGTCTGAACTCTTACCGAACACATCCCAAACTTGAACTTCAAATGCACCCAACGCAAACTGTATACGGTCTGAACCCTTACTGAACACATTCCAAACCTGACCTTCAAATGCACAAAACGCAAACTGTACACGGTCTAAACTTTACTGAACACATCCCAAAACTGACCTTCAATTGCACTGAACGCAAACTGTACACGGTCTGAACTCTTACTGAACACATCCCAAACGTGAACTTCAAATGCACCAAACGCAAACTATACGGTATGAACCCTTACTGAACACATTCCAAACCTGACCATCAAATGCACAAAACGCAAACTGTACACGGTCTAAACTTTACTGAACACATCCCAAAACTGACCTTCAATTGCACTGAACGCAAACTGTACACGGTCTGAACTCTTACTGAACACATCCCAAACGTGAACTTCAAATGCACTAAATGCAAACTGTACACGGTCTGAACTCTTACTGAACACATCCCAAACTTGAACTTCAAATGCACCAAATGCAAACTGTAAACGGTCTCATCTCTTACTGAACACATACCCAAACTTGAACTTCAAATGCACCAAATGCAAACTGTACACGGTCTGAACTTTAATGAACACATCCCAAACCTGACCTTCAAATGCACCAAATGCAAACTGTACACGGTCTGAACTTTACTGAACACATCCCAAACCTGACCTTCAAATGCACCAAACACAAACTGTATACAATCTGAAACCTTACTGAACACATCCCAAACCTGACCTTCAATTGCACCGAACGCAAACTGTACACGGTCTGAACTCTTACCGAACACATCCCAAACTTGATCTTCAAATCCACCAAACGCAAACTGTATACGGTCTGAACCCTTACTGAACACATTCCAAACCCGACCTTCAAATGCACCAAACGCAAACTGTACACAGTCTGAACCCTTACTGAACGCATCGCAAACCTGACGTTCAAATGCACCAAACGCAAACTGTACACGGTCTGAACTTTACTGAGCACATCCCAAACCTGACCTTCAATTGCACTGAACGCAAACTGTACATGGTCTGAACTCTTACTGAACAAATCCCAAACGTGAACTTCAAATGCACCAAATGCAAACTGTACACGGTCTGAACTCTTACTGAGCACATCCCAAACGTGAACTTCAAATGCACCAAATGCAAACTGTACACGGTCTGAACTCTTACAGAACACATCCCAAACTTGAACTTCAAATGCACCAAACGCAAACTGTACACGGTCTGAAATCTTACTGAACACATCCCAAACTTGAACTTCAAATGCACCAAACTCAAACTGTACACGGTCTGAACTCTTACTGAACACATCCCAAACCTGACCTTCAATTGCACCGAACGCAAACTGTCCACAGTCTGAACTCTTACCGAACACATCCCAAACTTGAACTTCAAATCCACCAAACGCAAACTGTATACGGTCTGAACCCTTACTGAACACATTCCAAACCTGACCTTGAAATGCACCAAACGCAAACTGTACCTGGTATAAACTTTACTGAACACATCCCAAACCTGACCTTCAATTGCACCGAACGCAAACTGTACACGGTCTGAACTCTTACCGAACACATCCCAAACTTGAACTTCAAATCCACCAAACGCAAACTGTATACGGTCTGAACCCTTACAGAACACATTCCAAACCCGACCTTCAAATGCACCAAACGCAAACTGTACACAGTCTGAACCCTTACTGAACGCATCCCAAACCTGACCTTCAAATGCACCAAACGCAAACTGTACACGGTCTGAACTTTACTGAGCACATCCCAAACCTGACCTTCAATTGCACCGAATGCAAACTGTACACGGTCTGAACTCTTACTGAACACATCCCAAACTTGAACTTCAAATGCACCAAATGCAAACTGTACACGGTCTGAATTCTTAGTGAACACATATCCCACACTTCAACTTCAAATGCACCAAACGCAAACTGTAAATGGTATAAACTTAATTGAACACATCAAAAACCTGACCTTCAATTGCACCGAACGCAAACTGTACACGGTCTGAGCTCTTACCGAACACATCCCAAACTTGAACTTCAAATGCACCAAACGCAAACTTATACGGTCTGAACCCTTACTGAACACATCCCAAACCTGACCTTCAAATGCACCAAACGCAAACTGTACACGGTCTGAACTTTACTGAACACATCCCAAACCTGACCTTCAATTGCACTGAACGCAAACTGTACATGGTCTGAACTCATACTGAACAAATCCCAAACGTGAACTTCAAATGCACCAAAGGCAAACTGTACACGGTCTGAACTCTTACTGAACACATCCCAAACTTGAATTCAAATGCACCAAACGCAAACTGTACATGGTCTGAACTTTAATGAACACATCCCAAACCTGACCTTCAAATGCACCAAACGCAAACTGTACACGGTCTGAACTTTACTGAACACATCCCAAACCTGACGTTCAATTGCACCAAACGCAAACTGTACACGGTCTGAACTCTTACTGAACACATCCCAAACTTGAACTTCAAATGCACCAAATGCAAACTGTACACGGTCTGAACTCTTAGTGAACACATATCCCACACTTCAACTTCAAATGCACCAAACGCAAACTGTACATGCTATAAACTTTACTGAACACATCCCAAACCTGACCTTCAATTGCACCGAACGCAAACTGTACACGGTCTGAACTCTTACCGAACACATCCCAAACTTGAACTTCAAATGCACCAAACGCAAACTGTATACGGTCTGAACCCTTACTGAACACATTCCAAACCTGACCTTCAAATGCACCAAACTCAAACTGTACACGGTCTGAACTCTTACCGAACACATCCCAAACTTGAACTTCAAATGCACCAAACGCAAACTATACGGTCTGAACCCTTACTGAACACATCCCAAACCTGACCATCAAATGCACAAAACGCAAACTGTACACGGTCTGAACTTTACTTAACACATCCCAAAACTGACCTTCAATTGCACTGAACGCAAACTGTACACGGTCTGAAATCTTACTGAACACATCCCAAACGTGAACTTCAAATGCACCAAATGCAAACTGTACACGGTCTGAACTCTTACTGAACACATCCCAAACTTGAGCTTCAAATGCACCAAACTCAAACTGTACACGGTCTGAACTCTTACTGAACACATCCCGAACTTGAACTTCAAATGCACCAAATGCAAACTGTAAACGGTCTCATCTCTTACTGAACACATACCCAAACTTGAACTTCAAATGCACCAAATGCAAACTGTACACGGTCTGAACTTTAATGAACACATCCCAAACCTGACCTTCAAATGCACCAAACGCAAACTGTACACGGTCTGAACTTTACTGAACACATCCCAAACCTGACCTTCAATTGCACTGAACGCAAACTGTACATGGTCTGAACTCTTACTGAACAAATCCCAAACGTGAACTTCAAATGCACCAAATGCAAACTGTACACGGTCTGAACTCTTACTGAGCACATCCCAAACGTGAACTTCAAATGCACCAAATGCAAACTGTACACGGTCTGAACTCTTACTGAACACATCCCAAACTTGAACTTCAAATGCACCAAACGCAAACTGTACACGGTCTGAACTCTTACTGAACACATCCCAAACTTGAACTTCAAATGCACCAAACTCAAACTGTACACGGTCTGAACTCTTACTGAACACATCCCAAACCTGACCTTCAATTGCACCGAACGCAAACTGTCCACAGTCTGAACTCTTACCGAACACATCCCAAACTTGAACTTCAAATCCACCAAACGCAAACTGTATACGGTCTGAACCCTTACTGAACACATTCCAAACCTGACCTTGAAATGCACCAAACGCAAACTGTACACAGTCTGAACCCTTACTGAACACATCCCAAACCTGACCTTCAATTGCACCGAACGCAAACTGTACACGGTCTGAACTCTTACCGAACACATCCCAAACTTGAACTTCAAATCCACCAAACGCAAACTGTATACGGTCTGAACCCTTACTGAACACATTCCAAACCTGACCTTCAAATGCACCAAACGCAAACTGTACACAGTCTGAACCCTTACTGAACGCATCCCAAACCTGACCTTCAAATGCACCAAACGCAAACTGTACACGGTCTGATCTTTACTGAGCACATCCCAAACCTGACCTTCAATTGCACCGAATGCAAACTGTACACGGTCTGAACTCTTACTGAACACATCCCAAACTTGAACTTCAAATGCACCAAATGCAAACTGTAGACGGTCTGAACTCTTAGTGAACACATATCCCACACTTCAACTTCAAATGCACCAAACGCAAACTGTAAATGGTATAAACTTTATTGAACACATCAAAAACCTGACCTTCAATTGCACCGAACGTAAACTGTACACGGTCTGAGCTCTTACCGAACACATCCCAAACTTGAACTTCAAATGCACCAAACGCAAACTTATACGGTCTGAACCCTTACTGAACACATCCCAAACCTGACCTTCAAATGCACCAAACGCAAACTGTACACGGTCTGAACTTTACTGAACACATCCCAAACCTGACCTTCAATTGCACTGAACGCAAACTTAACATGGTCTGAACTCTTACTGAACAAATCCCAAACGTGAACTTCAAATGCACCAAATGCAAACTGTACACGGTCTGAACTCTGACTGAACACATCCCAAACTTGAATTCAAATGCACCAAACGCAAACTGTACATGGTCTGAACTTTAATGAACACATCCGAAACCTGACCTTCAATTGCACCAAACGCAAACTGTACACGGTCTGAACTCTTACTGAACACATCCCAAACTTGAACTTCAAATGCACCAAATGCAAACTGTACACGGTCTGAACACTTACTAAACACATACCCCAAACTTGAACTTCAAATGCACCAAACGCAAACTGTACACGGTCTGAACTTTAATGAACACATCCCAAACCTGACCTTCAAATGCACCAAACGCAAACTGTACACGGTCTGAACTTTACTGAACACATCCCAAACCTGACCTTCAAATGCAGCAAACGCAAACTGTATACAATCTGAAACCTTACTGAACACATCCCAAACCTGACCTTCAATTGCACCGAACGCAAACTGTCCACGGTCTGAACTCTTACTGAACATATCCCAAACTTGAACTTCAAAGAACCAAATGCAAACTGTATACGGTCTGAAAACTTACTGATCACATCCCAAACCTGACCTTCAAATGCACCGAACGCAAGCTGTCCACGGTCTGAACTCTTACTGAACATATCCCAAACTTGAACTTCAAAGAACCAAATGCAAACTGTATATGGTCTGAACCCTTACTGAACACATTCCAAACCTGACCTTGAAATGCACCAAACGCAAACTGTACACGGTCTGAACCCTTACTGAACACATCCCAAACCTGACCTTCAATTGCACCGTACGCAAACTGTACACGGTCTGAACTCTTACTGAACACATCCCAAACTTGAACTTCAAATGCACCAAATGCAAACTGTACACGGTCTGAACTCTTAGTGAACACATATCCCACACTTCAACTTCAAATGCACCAAACGCAAACTGTACATGCTATAAACTTTACTGAACACATCCCAAACCTGACCTTCAATTGCACCGAACGCAAACTGTACACGGTCTGAACTCTTACCGAACACATCCCAAACTTGAACTTCAAATCCACCAAACGCAAACTGTATACGGTCTGAACCCTTACTGAACACATTCCAAACCCGACCTTCAAATGCACCAAACGCAAACTGTACACAGTCTGAACCCTTACTGAACGCATCCCAAACCTGACCTTCAAATGCACCAAACGCAAACTGTACACGGTCTGATCTTTACTGAGCACATCCCAAACCTGACCTTCAATTGCACCGAATGCAAACTGTACACGGTCTGAACTCTTACTGAACACATCCCAAACTTGAACTTCAAATGCACCAAATGCAAACTGTACACGGTCTGAACTCTTAGTGAACACATATCCCACACTTCAACTTCAAATGCACCAAACGCAAACTGTAAATGGTATAAACTTTATTGAACACATCAAAAACCTGACCTTCAATTGCACCGAACGTAAACTGTACACGGTCTGAGCTCTTACCGAACACATCCCAAACTTGAACTTCAAATGCACCAAACGCAAACTTATACGGTCTGAACCCTTACTGAACACATCCCAAACCTGACCTTCAAATACACCAAACGCAAACTGTACACGGTCTGAACTTTACTGAACACATCCCAAACCTGACCTTCAATTGCACTGAATGCAAACTGTACATGGTCTGAACTCTTACTGAACAAATCCCAAACGTGAACTTCAAATGCACCAAATGCAAACTGTACACGGTCTGAACTCTGACTGAACACATCCCAAACTTGAATTCAAATGCACCAAACGCAAACTGTACATGGTCTGAACTTTAATGAACACATCCCAAACCTGACCTTCAATTGCACCAAACGCAAACTGTACACGGTCTGAACTCTTACTGAACACATCCCAAACTTGAACTTCAAATGCACCAAATGCAAACTGTACACGGTCTGAACTCTTACTAAACACATACCCCAAACTTGAACTTCAAATGCACCAAACGCAAACTGTACACGGTCTGAACTTTAATGAACACATCCCAAACCTGACCTTCAAATGCAACAAACGCAAACTGTACACGGTCTGAACTTTACTGAACACATCCCAAACCTGACCTTCAAATGCAGCAAACTCAAACTGTATACAATCTGAAACCTTACTGAACACATCCCAAACCTGACCTTCAATTGCACCGAACGCAAACTGTCCACGGTCTGAACTCTTACTGAACATATCCCAAACTTGAACTTCAAAGAACCAAATGCAAACTGTATACGGTCTGAAAACTTACTGATCACATCCCAAACCTGACCTTCAAATGCACCGAACGCAAGCTGTCCACGGTCTGAACTCTTACTGAACATATCCCAAACTTGAACTTCAAAGAAACAAATGCAAACTGTATATGGTCTGAAAACTTACTGAACGCATCCCAAACCTGACCTTCAATTGCACCGAACGCAAACTGTCCACAGTCTGAACTCTTACCGAACACATCCCAAACTTGAACTTCAAATCCACCAAACGCAAACTGTATATGGTCTGAACACTTACTGAACACATTCCAAACCTGACCTTGAAATGCACCAAACGCAAACTGTACACGGTCTGAACCCTTACTGAACACATCCCAAACCTGACCTTCAATTGCACCGAACGCAAACTGTACACGGTCTGAACTCTTACTGAACACATCCCAAACTTGAACTTCAAATGCACCAAATGAAAACTGTACACGGTCTGAACTCTTAGTGAACACATATCCCACACTTCAACTTCAAATGCACCAAACGCAAACTGTACATGCTATAAACTTTACTGAACACATCCCAAACCTGACCTTCAATTGCACCGAACGCAAACTGTACACGGTCTGAACTCTTACCGAACACATCCTAAACTTGAACTTCAAATGCACCAAACGCAAACTGTATACGGTCTGAACCCTTACTGAACACATTCCAAACCTGACCTTCAAATGCACCAAACTCAAACTGTACACGGTCTGAACTCTTACCGAACACATCCCAAACTTGAACTTCAAATGCACCAAACGCAAACTATATGGTCTGAACTCTTACTGAACACATCCCAAACCTGACCATCAAATGCACAAAACGCAAACTGTACACGGTCTGAACTTTACTGAACACATCCCAAAACTGACCTTCAATTGCACTGAACGCAAACTGTACACGGTCTGAACTCTTACTGAACACATCCCAAACGTGAACTTCAAATGCACCAAATGCAAACTGTACATGGTCTGAACTCTTACTGAACACATCACAAACTTGAGCTTCAAATGCACCAAACTCAAACTGTACACGGTCTGAACTCTTACTGAACACATCCCAAACTTGAACTTCAAATGCACCAAATGCAAACTGTAAACGGTCTCATCTCTTACTGAACACATACCCAAACTTGAACTTCAAATGCACCAAATGCAAACTGTACACGGTCTGAACTTTAATGAACACATCCCAAACCTGACCTTCAAATGCACCAAATGCAAACTGTACACGGTCTGAACTTTACTGAACACATCCCAAACCTGACCTTCAAATGCACCAAACACAAACTGAATACAATCTGAAACCTTACTGAACACATCCCAAACCTGACCTTCAATTGCACCGAACGCAAACTGTACACGGTCTGAACTCTTACCGAACACATCCCAAACTTGAACTTCAAATCCACCAAACGCAAACTGTATACGGTCTGAACCCTTACTGAACACATTCCAAACCCGACCTTCAAATGCACCAAACGCAAACTGTACACAGTCTGAACCCTTACTGAACGCATCCCAAACCTGACCTTCAAATGCACCAAACGCAAACTGTACACGGTCTGAACTTTACTGAGCACATCCCAAACCTGACCTTCAATTGCACTGAACGCAAACTGTACATGGTCTGAACTCTTACAGAACACATCCCAAACTTGAACTTCAAATGCACCAAACGCAAACTGTACACGGTCTGAAATCTTACTGAACACATCCCAAACTTGAACTTCAAATGCACCAAACTCAAACTGTACACGGTCTGAACTCTTACTGAACACATCCCAAACCTGACCTTCAATTGCACCGAACGCAAACTGTCCACAGTCTGAACTCTTACCGAACACATCCCAAACTTGAACTTCAAATCCACCAAACGCAAACTGTATACGGTCTGAACCCTTACTGAACACATTCCAAACCTGACCTTGAAATGCACCAAACGCAAACTGTACATGGTATAAACTTTACTGAACACATCCCAAACCTGACCTTCAATTGCACCGAACGCAAACTGTACACGGTCTGAACTCTTACCGAACACATCCCAAACTTGAACTTCAAATGCACCAAATGCAAACTGTACACGGTCTGAACTCTTACCGAACACATCCCAAACTTGAACTTCAAATCCACCAAACGCAAACTGTATACGGTCTGAACCCTTACTGAACACATTCCAAACCCGACCTTCAAATGCACCAAACGCAAACTGTACACAGTCTGAACCATTACTGAACGCATCCCAAACCTGACCTTCAAATGCACCAAACGCAAACTGTACACGGTCTGAACTTTACTGAGCACATCCCAAACCTGACCTTCAATTGCACCGAATGCAAACTGTACACGGTCTGAACTCTTTCTGAGCACATCCCAAACGTGAATTTCAAATGCACCAAATGCAAACTGTACACGGTCTGAACTCTTACTGAACACATCCCAAACTTGAACTTCAAATGCACCCAACGCAAACTGTACACGGTCTGAACTCTTACTGAACACATCCCAAACCTGACCTTCAATTGCACCGAATGCAAACTGTCCACAGTCTGAACTCTTACCGAACACATCCCAAACTTGAACTTCAAATCCACCAAACGCAAACTGTATACGGTCTGAACCCTTACTGAACACATTCCAAACCTGACCTTGAAATGCACCAAACGCAAACTGTACACGGTCTGAACCCTTACTGAACACATCCCAAACCTGACCTTCAATTGCACCGAACGCAAACTGTACACGGTCTGAACTCTTACTGAACACATCCCAAACTTGAACTTCAAATGCACTTAATGCAAACTGTACACGGTCTGAACTCTTAGTGAACACATATCCCACACTTCAACTTCAAATGCACCAAACGCAAACTGTACATGCTAAAAACTTTACTGAACACATCCCAAATCTGACCTTCAATTGCACTGAACGCAAACTGTACATGGTCTGAACTCTTACTGAACAAATCCCAAACGTGAACTTCAAATGCACCAAATGCAAACTGTAAACGGTCTGAACTCTTACTGAGCACATCCCAAACTTGAATTCAAATGCACCAAACGCAAACTGAACATGGTCTGAACTTTAATGAACACATCCCAAACCTGACCTTAAATTGCACCAAATGCAAACTGTACACGGTCTGAAGTCTTAGTGAACACATATCCCACACTTCAACTTCAAATGCACCAAACGCAAACTGTAAATGGTATAAACTTTACTGAACACATCAAAAACCTGACCTTCAATTGCACCGAACGCAAACTGTACACGGTCTGAACTCTTACCGAACACATCCCAAACTTGAACTTCAAATCCACCAAACGCAAACTGTTTACGGTCTGAACCCTTACTGAACACATTCCAAACCCGACCTTCAAATGCACCAAACGCAAACTGTACACAGTCTGAACCCTTACTTAACACATCCCAAACCTGACCTTCAAATGCACCACACGCAAACTGTACACGGGCTGAACTTTACTGAGCACATCCCAAACCTGACCTTCAATTGCACCGAATGCAAACTGTACACGGTCTGAACTCTTACTGAACACATCCCAAACTTGAACTTCAAATGCACCAAATGCAAACTGTACACGGTCTGAACTCTTAGTGAACACATATCCCACACTTCAACTTCAAATGCACCAAACGCAAACTGTAAATGGTATAAACTTTACTGAACACATCAAAAACCTGACCTTCAATTGCACCGAACGCAAACTGTACACGGTCTGAGCTCTGACTGAACACATCCCAAACTTGAATTCAAATGCACCAAACGCAAACTGTACATGGTCTGAACTTTAATGAACACATCCGAAACCTGACCTTCAATTGCACCAAACGCAAACTGTACACGGTCTGAACTCTTACTGAACACATCCCAAACTTGAACTTCAAATGCACCAAATGCAAACTGTACACGGTCTGAACACTTACTAAACACATACCCCAAACTTGAACTTCAAATGCACCAAACGCAAACTGTACACGGTCTGAACTTTAATGAACACATCCCAAACCTGACCTTCAAATGCAACAAACGCAAACTGTACACGGTCTGAACTTTACTGAACACATCCCAAACCTGACCTTCAAATGCAGCAAACGCAAACTGTATACAATCTGAAACCTTACTGAACACATCCCAAACCTGACCTTCAATTGCACCGAACGCAAACTGTCCACGGTCTGAACTCTTACTGAACATATCCCAAACTTGAACTTCAAAGAACCAAATGCAAACTGTATACGGTCTGAAAACTTACTGATCACATCCCAAACCTGACCTTCAAATGCACCGAACGCAAGCTGTCCACGGTCTGAACTCTTACTGAACATATCCCAAACTTGAACTTCAAAGAACCAAATGCAAACTGTATATGGTCTGAAAACTTACTGAACGCATCCCAAACCTGACCTTCAATTGCACCGAACGCAAACTGTACACGGTCTGAACTCTTACCGAACACATCCCAAACTTGAACTTCAAATCCACCAAACGCAAACTGTATACGGTCTGAACCCTTACTGAACACATTCCAAACCCGACCTTCAAATGCACCAAACGCAAACTGTACACAGTCTGAACCCTTACTGAACGCATCCCAAACCTGACCTTCAAATGCACCAAACGCAAACTGTACACGGTCTGATCTTTACTGAGCACATCCCAAACCTGACCTTCAATTGCACCGAATGCAAACTGTACACGGTCTGAACTCTTACTGAACACATCCCAAACTTGAACTTCAAATGCACCAAATGCAAACTGTACACGGTCTGAACTCTTAGTGAACACATATCCCACACTTCAACTTCAAATGCACCAAACGCAAACTGTAAATGGTATAAACTTTATTGAACACATCAAAAACCTGACCTTCAATTGCACCGAACGTAAACTGTACACGGTCTGAGCTCTTACCGAACACATCCCAAACTTGAACTTCAAATGCACCAAACGCAAACTTATACGGTCTGAACCCTTACTGAACACATCCCAAACCTGACCTTCAAATACACCAAACGCAAACTGTACACGGTCTGAACTTTACTGAACACATCCCAAACCTGACCTTCAATTGCACTGAATGCAAACTGTACATGGTCTGAACTCTTACTGAACACATCCCAAACTTGAACTTCAAATGCACCAAATGCAAACTGTACACGGTCTGAACTCTTACTAAACACATACCCCAAACTTGAACTTCAAATGCACCAAACGCAAACTGTACACGGTCTGAACTTTAATGAACACATCCCAAACCTGACCTTCAAATGCAACAAACGCAAACTGTACACGGTCTGAACTTTACTGAACACATCCCAAACCTGACCTTCAAATGCAGCAAACTCAAACTGTATACAATCTGAAACCTTACTGAACACATCCCAAACCTGACCTTCAATTGCACCGAACGCAAACTGTCCACGGTCTGAACTCTTACTGAACATATCCCAAACTTGAACTTCAAAGAACCAAATGCAAACTGTATACGGTCTGAAAACTTACTGATCACATCCCAAACCTGACCTTCAAATGCACCGAACGCAAGCTGTCCACGGTCTGAACTCTTACTGAACATATCCCAAACTTGAACTTCAAAGAACCAAATGCAAACTGTATATGGTCTGAAAACTTACTGAACGCATCCCAAACCTGACCTTCAATTGCACCGAACGCAAACTGTCCACAGTCTGAACTCTTACCGAACACATCCCAAACTTGAACTTCAAATCCACCAAACGCAAACTGTATATGGTCTGAACACTTACTGAACCCATTCCAAACCTGACCTTGAAATGCACCAAACGCAAACTGTACACGGTCTGAACCCTTACTGAACACATCCCAAACCTGACCTTCAATTGCACCGAACGCAAACTGTACACGGTCTGAACTCTTACTGAACACATCCCAAACTTGAACTTCAAATGCACCAAATGCAAACTGTACACGGTCTGAACTCTTAGTGAACACATATCCCACACTTCAACTTCAAATGCACCAAACGCAAACTGTACATGCTATAAACTTTACTGAACACATCCCAAACCTGACCTTCAATTGCACCGAACGCAAACTGTACACGGTCTGAACTCTTACCGAACACATCCTAAACTTGAACTTCAAATGCACCAAACGCAAACTGTATACGGTCTGAACCCTTACTGAACACATTCCAAACCTGACCTTCAAATGCACCAAACTCAAACTGTACACGGTCTGAACTCTTACCGAACACATCCCAAACTTGAACTTCAAATGCACCAAACGCAAACTATATGGTCTGAACTCTTACTGAACACATCCCAAACCTGACCATCAAATGCACAAAACGCAAACTGTACACGGTCTGAACTTTACTGAACACATCCCAAAACTGACCTTCAATTGCACTGAACGCAAACTGTACACGGTCTGAACTCTTACTGAACACATCTCAAACGTGAACTTCAAATGCACCAAATGCAAACTGTACATGGTCTGAACTCTTACTGAACACATCACAAACTTGAGCTTCAAATGCACCAAACTCAAACTGTACACGGTCTGAACTCTTACTGAACACATCCCAAACTTGAACTTCAAATGCACCAAATGCAAACTGTAAACGGTCTCATCTCTTACTGAACACATACCCAAACTTGAACTTCAAATGCACCAAATGCAAACTGTACATGGTCTGAACTTTAATGAACACATCCCAAACCTGACCTTCAAATGCACCAAATGCAAACTGTACACGGTCTGAACTTTACTGAACACATCCCAAACCTGACCTTCAAATGCACCAAACACAAACTGAATACAATCTGAAACCTTACTGAACACATCCCAAACCTGACCTTCAATTGCACCGAACGCAAACTGTACACGGTCTGAACTCTTACCGAACACATCCCAAACTTGAACTTCAAATCCACCAAACGCAAACTGTATACGGTCTGAACCCTTACTGAACACATTCCAAACCCGACCTTCAAATGCACCAAACGCAAACTGTACACAGTCTGAACCCTTACTGAACGCATCGCAAACCTGACCTTCAAATGCACCAAACGCAAACTGTACACGGTCTGAACTTTACTGAGCACATCCCAAACCTGACCTTCAATTGCACTGAACGCAAACTGTACAAGGTCTGAACTCTTACTGAACAAATCCCAAACGTGAACTTCAAATGCACCAAATGTAAACTGTACACGGTCTGAACTTTACTGAGCACATCCCAAACCTGACCTTCAATTGCACTGAACGCAAACTGTACATGGTCTGAACTCTTACTGAACAAATCCCAAACGTGAACTTCAAATGCACCAAATGCAAACTGTACATGGTCTGAACTTTACTGAGCACATCCCAAACCTGACCTTCAATTGCACTGAACGCAAACTGTACACGGTCTGAACTCTTACTGAACACATCCCAAACGTGAACTTCAAATGCACCAAATGCAAACTGTGCACGGTCTGAACTCTTACTGAACACATCCCAAACTTGAACTTCAAATGCACCAAACGCAAACTGTACACGGTCTGAACTCTTACTGATCACATCCCAAACTTGAACTTCAAATGCACCAAACTCAAACTGTACACGGTCTGAACTCTTACTGAACACATCCCGAACTTGAACTTCAAATGCACCAAATGCAAACTATAAACGGTCTGATCTCTTACTGAACACATACCCAAACTTGAACTTCAAATGCACCAAATGCAAACTGTACACGGTCTGAACTTTAATGAACACATCCCAAACTTGACCTTCAAATGCACCAAACGCAAACTGTACACGGTCTGAACTTTACTGAACACATCCCAAACCTGACCTTAAATTGCACCGAATGCAAACTGCACACGGTTGAACTCTTACTGAACAGATCCCAAACTTGAACTTAAAATGTACCAAACTCAAACTGTACACGGTCTGAACTCTTAATGAACACATCCCAAACTTGAACTTCAAATGCACCAAACGCAAACTGTACATGGTCTGAACTTTACAGAACACATCCCAAAACTGACCTTCAAATGCACCAAACGCAAACTGTACACTGTCTGAACTTTACTGAACACATCCCAAACCTGACCTTCAATTGCACCGAATGCAAACTGCACACGGTCTGAACTCTTACTGAACACATCCCAAACTTGAACTTCAAATGCACCAAACACAAACTGCACACGGTCTGATCTCTTACTGAACACATCCCAAACCGGACCTTCAAATGCACCAAACGCAAACTGTACACGGTCTAATCTCTTACTGAACACATCCCAAACCTGACCTTCAAATGCACCAAAAGCAAACTGTACACGGTCTGAACGCTTTCTGAACACATCCCAAACCTGACCTTCAAATGCACCAAACGCAAACTGTACACGGTCTGAACGCTTTCTGAACACATCCCAAACCTGACCTTCAAATGCACCAAATGCAAACTGTACACGGTCTGATCACTTACTGAACACATCCCAAACCTGACCTTCAAATGCACCAAAAGCAAACTATACACGGTCTGAACTCTTACTGAACACATCCCAAACTTGAACTTCTAATGCACCAAACGCAAACTGTACACGGTCTGAACTCTTACCGAACACATCCCAAACCTGACCTTCAAATGCTCCAAATGCAAACTGTACATGGTCTGAAGACTTACTGAACACCTCCCAAACTTCAACTTCAAATGCACCAAACGCAAACTGTACACGATCTGAAATCTTACTGAACATATATCCCACACTTCAACTTCAAATGCACCAAATGCAAACTGTACATGGTATAAACTTTACTGAACACATCCCAAGCTGACCTTCAATTGCACCGAACGCAAACTGTACATGGTCTGAACTCTTACTGAACACATCCCAAACCTGACCTTCAAATGCACCAAACGCAAACTGTACACGGTCTGAACTCTTACCGAAAACACATCCCAAACCATGACCTGCAAATGTACCAAATGCAAACTGTATACGGTCTGCACTCTTACTGAACACATCCCAAACTTTAACTTCAAATGCACCCAACGCAAACTGTACACGTTCTGAACTCTTACCGAACACACATCCCAAACCTGACCTTGAAATGCACCAAACGCAAACTATACACGGTCTGAACTCTTACCGAACACACATCCCAAACCATGACCTTCAAATGTACCAAATGCAAACTGTATGCGGTCTGCACTCTTACTGAACACATCCCAAACTTGAACTTCAAATGCACCAAATGCAAACTGTACACGGTCTGAACTCTTAGTGAACACATATCCCACACTTCAACTTCAAATGCACCAAACGCAAACTGTAAATGGTATAAACTTTACTGAACACATCAAAAACCTGACCTTCAATTGCACCGAACGCAAACTGTACACGGTCTGAGCTCTTACCGAACACATCCCAAACTTGAACTTCAAATGCACCAAACGCAAACTGTATACGGTCTGAACCCTTACTGAACACATCCCAAACCTGACCTTCAAATGCACCAAACGCAAACTGTACACGGTCTGAACTTTACTGAACACATCCCAAACCTGACCTTCATTTGCACTGAACGCAAACTGTACACGGTCTGAACTCTTACTGAACAAATCCCAAACTTGAACTTCAAATGCACCAAACGCAAACTGTACACAGTCTGAACTTTAATGAACACATCCCAAACCTGACCTTCAAATGCAACAAACGCAAACTGTACACGGTCTGAACTTTACTGAACACATCCCACACCTGACCTTCAAATGCAGCAAACGCAAGCTGTCCACGGTCTGAACTCTTACTGAACATATCCCAAACTTGAACTTCAAAGAACCAAATGCAAACTGTATACGGTCTGAAAACTTACTGAACCCATCCCAAACCTGACCTTCAATTGCACCGAATGCAAACTGTACACGGTCTGAACTCTTACTGAACAGATCCCAAACTTGAACTTAAAATGTACCAAACTCAAACTGTACACGGTCTGAACTCTTAATGAACACATCCCAAACTTGAACTTCAAATGCACCAAACGCAAACTGTACATGGTCTGAACTTTACAGAACACATCCCAAAACTGACCTTCAAATGCACCAAACGCAAACTGTACACGGTCTGAACTTTACTGAACACATCCCAAACCTGACCTTCAATTGCACCGAATGCAAACTGCACACGGTCTGAACTCTTACTGAACACATCCCAAACTTGAACTTCAAATGCACCAAACACAAACTGCACACGGTCTGATCTCTTACTGAACACATCCCAAACTTGAACTTCAAATGCACCAAACTCAAACTGTACACGGTCTGAACTCTTACTGAACACATCCCGAACTTGAACTTCAAATGCACCAAATGCAAACTGTAAACGGTCTGATCTCTTACTGAACACATACCCAAACTTGAAATTCAAATGCACCAAATGCAAACTGTACACGGTCTGAACTTTAATGAACACATCCCAAACCTGACCTTCAAATGCACCAAACGCAAACTGTACACGGTCTGAACTTTACTGAACACATCCCAAACCTGACCTTCAATTGCACTGAACGCAAACTGTACACGGTCTGAACTCTTACTGAACACATCCCAAACGTGAACTTCAAATGCACCAAATGCAAACTGTGCACGGTCTGAACTCTTACTGAACACATCCCAAACTTGAACTTCAAATGCACCAAACGCAAACTGTACACGGTCTGAACTCTTACTGATCACATCCCAAACTTGAACTTCAAATGCACCAAACTCAAACTGTACACGGTCTGAACTCTTACTGAACACATCCCGAACTTGAACTTCAAATGCACCAAATGCAAACTGTACATGGTCTGCACTCTTACTGAACACATCCCAAACTTGAACTTCAAATGCACCAAATGCAAACTGTACACGGTCTGAACTCTTAGTGAACACATATCCCACACTTCAACTTCAAATGCACCAAACGCAAACTGTAAATGGTATAAACTTTACTGAACACATCAAAAACCTGACCTTCAATTGCACCGAACGCAAACTGTACACGGTCTGAGCTCTTACCGAACACATCCCAAACTTGAACTTCAAATGCACCAAACGCAAACTGTATACGGTCTGAACCCTTACTGAACACATCCCAAACCTGACCTTCAAATGCACCAAACGCAAACTGTACACGGTCTGAACTTTACTGAACACATCCCAAACCTGACCTTCATTTGCACTGAACGCAAACTGTACACGGTCTGAACTCTTACTGAACAAATCCCAAACTTGAACTTCAAATGCACCAAACGCAAACTGTACACAGTCTGAACTTTAATGAACACATCCCAAACCTGACCTTCAAATGCAACAAACGCAAACTGTACACGGTCTGAACTTTACTGAACACATCCCACACCTGACCTTCAAATGCAGCAAACGCAAGCTGTCCACGGTCTGAACTCTTACTGAACATATCCCAAACTTGAACTTCAAAGAACCAAATGCAAACTGTATACGGTCTGAAAACTTACTGAACCCATCCCAAACCTGACCTTCAATTGCACCGAATGCAAACTGTACACGGTCTGAACTCTTACTGAACAGATCCCAAACTTGAACTTAAAATGTACCAAACTCAAACTGTACACGGTCTGAACTCTTAATGAACACATCCCAAACTTGAACTTCAAATGCACCAAACGCAAACTGTACATGGTCTGAACTTTACAGAACACATCCCAAAACTGACCTTCAAATGCACCAAACGCAAACTGTACACGGTCTGAACTTTACTGAACACATCCCAAACCTGACCTTAAATTGCACCGAATGCAAACTGCACACGGTCTGAACTCTTACTGAACAGATCCCAAACTTGAACTTAAAATGTACCAAACTCAAACTGTACACGGTCTGAACTCTTAATGAACACATCCCAAACTTGAACTTCAAATGCACCAAACGCAAACTGTACATGGTCTGAACTTTACAGAACACATCCCAAAACTGACCTTCAAATGCACCAAACGCAAACTGTACACTGTCTGAACTTTACTGAACACATCCCAAACCTGACCTTCAATTGCACCGAATGCAAACTGCACACGGTCTGAACTCTTACTGAACACATCCCAAACTTGAACTTCAAATGCACCAAACACAAACTGCACACGGTCTGATCTCTTACTGAACACATCCCAAACCGGACCTTCAAATGCACCAAACGCAAACTGTACACGGTCTGATCTCTTACTGAACACATCCCAAACCTGACCTTCAAATGCACCAAAAGCAAACTGTACACGGTCTGAACGCTTTCTGAACACATCCCAAACCTGACCTTCAAATGCACCAAACGCAAACTGTACACGGTCTGAACGCTTTCTGAACACATCCCAAACCTGACCTTCAAATGCACCAAATGCAAACTGTACACGGTCTGATCACTTACTGAACACATCCCAAACCTGACCTTCAAATGCACCAAAAGCAAACTATACACGGTCTGAACTCTTACTGAACACATCCCAAACTTGAACTTCTAATGCACCAAACGCAAACTGTACACGGTCTGAACTCTTACCGAACACATCCCAAACCTGACCTTCAAATGCTCCAAATGCAAACTGTACATGGTCTGAAGACTTACTGAACACCTCCCAAACTTCAACTTCAAATGCACCAAACGCAAACTGTACACGATCTGAAATCTTACTGAACATATATCCCACACTTCAACTTCAAATGCACCAAATGCAAACTGTACATGGTATAAACTTTACTGAACACATCCCAAGCTGACCTTCAATTGCACCGAACGCAAACTGTACATGGTCTGAACTCTTACTGAACACATCCCAAACCTGACCTTCAAATGCACCAAACGCAAACTGTACACGGTCTGAACTCTTACCGAAAACACATCCCAAACCATGACCTGCAAATGTACCAAATGCAAACTGTATACGGTCTGCACTCTTACTGAACACATCCCAAACTTTAACTTCAAATGCACCCAACGCAAACTGTACACGTTCTGAACTCTTACCGAACACACATCCCAAACCTGACCTTCAAATGCACCAAACGCAAACTATACACGGTCTGAACTCTTACCGAACACACATCCCAAACCATGACCTTCAAATGTACCAAATGCAAACTGTATGCGGTCTGCACTCTTACTGAACACATCCGAAACTTGAACTTCAAATGCACCAAATGCAAACTGTACACGGTCTGAACTCTTAGTGAACACATATCCCAAACTTGAACTTCAAATGCACCAAACGCAAACTGTATACGGTCTGAACCCTTACTGAACACATCCCAAACCTGACCTTCAAATGCACCAAACGCAAACTGTACACGGTCTGAACTTTACTGAACACATCCCAAACCTGACCTTCATTTGCACTGAACGCAAACTGTACACGGTCTGAACTCTTACTGAACAAATCCCAAACTTGAACTTCAAATGCACCAAACGCAAACTGTACACAGTCTGAACTTTAATGAACACATCCCAAACCTGACCTTCAAATGCAACAAACGCAAACTGTACACGGTCTGAACTTTACTGAACACATCCCACACCTGACCTTCAAATGCAGCAAACGCAAGCTGTCCACGGTCTGAACTCTTACTGAACATATCCCAAACTTGAACTTCAAAGAACCAAATGCAAACTGTATACGGTCTGAAAACTTACTGAACCCATCCCAAACCTGACCTTCAATTGCACCGAATGCAAACTGTACACGGTCTGAACTCTTACTGAACAGATCCCAAACTTGAACTTAAAATGTACCAAACTCAAACTGTACACGGTCTGAACTCTTAATGAACACATCCCAAACTTGAACTTCAAATGCACCAAACGCAAACTGTACATGGTCTGAACTTTACAGAACACATCCCAAAACTGACCTTCAAATGCACCAAACGCAAACTGTACACGGTCTGAACTTTACTGAACACATCCCAAACCTGACCTTCAATTGCACCGAATGCAAACTGCACACGGTCTGAACTCTTACTGAACACATCCCAAACTTGAACTTCAAATGCACCAAACACAAACTGCACACGGTCTGATCTCTTACTGAACACATCCCAAACTTGAACTTCAAATGCACCAAACTCAAACTGTACACGGTCTGAACTCTTACTGAACACATCCCGAACTTGAACTTCAAATGCACCAAATGCAAACTGTAAACGGTCTGATCTCTTACTGAACACATACCCAAACTTGAAATTCAAATGCACCAAATGCAAACTGTACACGGTCTGAACTTTAATGAACACATCCCAAACCTGACCTTCAAATGCACCAAACGCAAACTGTACACGGTCTGAACTTTACTGAACACATCCCAAACCTGACCTTCAATTGCACTGAACGCAAACTGTACACGGTCTGAACTCTTACTGAACACATCCCAAACGTGAACTTCAAATGCACCAAATGCAAACTGTGCACGGTCTGAACTCTTACTGAACACATCCCAAACTTGAACTTCAAATGCACCAAACGCAAACTGTACACGGTCTGAACTCTTACTGATCACATCCCAAACTTGAACTTCAAATGCACCAAACTCAAACTGTACACGGTCTGAACTCTTACTGAACACATCCCGAACTTGAACTTCAAATGCACCAAATGCAAACTGTAAACGGTCTGATCTCTTACTGAACACATACCCAAACTTGAACTTCAAATGCACCAAATGCAAACTGTACACGGTCTGAAATTTAATGAACACATCCCAAACTTGACCTTCAAATGCACCAAACGCAAACTGTACACGGTCTGAACTTTACTGAACACATCCCAAACCTGACCTTAAATTGCACCGAAGGCAAACTGCACACGGTTGAACTCTTACTGAACAGATCCCAAACTTGAACTTAAAATGTACCAAACTCAAACTGTACACGGTCTGAACTCTTAATGAACACATCCCAAACTTGAACTTCAAATGCACCAAACGCAAACTGTACATGGTCTGAACTTTACAGAACACATCCCAAAACTGACCTTCAAATGCACCAAACGCAAACTGTACACTGTCTGAACTTTACTGAACACATCCCAAACCTGACCTTCAATTGCACCGAATGCAAACTGCACACGGTCTGAACTCTTACTGAACACATCCCAAACTTGAACTTCAAATGCACCAAACACAAACTGCACACGGTCTGATCTCTTACTGAACACATCCCAAACCGGACCTTCAAATGCACCAAACGCAAACTGTACACGGTCTGATCTCTTACTGAACACATCCCAAACCTGACCTTCAAATGCACCAAAAGCAAACTGTACACGGTCTGAACGCTTTCTGAACACATCCCAAACCTGACCTTCAAATGCACCAAACGCAAACTGTACACGGTCTGAACGCTTTCTGAACACATCCCAAACCTGACCTTCAAATGCACCAAATGCAAACTGTACACGGTCTGATCACTTACTGAACACATCCCAAACCTGACCTTCAAATGCACCAAAAGCAAACTATACACGGTCTGAACTCTTACTGAACACATCCCAAACTTCAACTTCAAATGCACCAAACGCAAACTGTACACGATCTGAAATCTTACTGAACATATATCCCACACTTCAACTTCAAATGCACCAAATGCAAACTGTACATGGTATAAACTTTACTGAACACATCCCAAACTGACCTTCAATTGCACCGAACGCAAACTGTACATGGTCTGAACTCTTACTGAACACATCCCAAACCTGACCTTCAAATGCACCAAACGCAAACTGTACACGGTCTGAACTCTTACCGAAAACACATCCCAAACCATGACCTGCAAATGTACCAAATGCAAACTGTATACGGTCTGCACTCTTACTGAACACATCCCAAACTTTAACTTCAAATGCACCCAACGCAAACTGTACACGTTCTGAACTCTTACCGAACACACATCCCAAACCTGACCTTCAAATGCACCAAACGCAAACTATACACGGTCTGAACTCTTACCGAACACACATCCCAAACCATGACCTTCAAATGTACCAAATGCGAACTGTATGCGGTCTGCACTCTTACTGAACACATCCCAAACTTGAACTTCAAATGCACCAAATGCAAACTGTACACGGTCTGAACTTTAATGAACACATCCCAAACTTGACCTTCAAATGCACCAAACGCAAACTGTACACGGTCTGAACTTTACCGAACACATCCCAAACCTGACCTTAAATTGCACCGAATGCAAACTGCACACGGTTGAACTCTTACTGAACAGATCCCAAACTTGAACTTAAAATGTACCAAACTCAAACTGTACACGGTCTGAACTCTTAATGAACACATCCCAAACTTGAACTTCAAATGCACCAAACGCAAACTGTACATGGTCTGAACTTTACAGAACACATCCCAAAACTGACCTTCAAATGCACCAAACGCAAACTGTACACGGTCTGAACTTTACTGAACACATCCCAAACCTGACCTTCAATTGCACCGAATGCAAACTGCACACGGTCTGAACTCTTACTGAACACATCCCAAACTTGAACTTCAAATGCACCAAACACAAACTGCACACGGTCTGATCTCTTACTGAACACATCCCAAACTTGAACTTCAAATGCACCAAACTCAAACTGTACACGGTCTGAACTCTTACTGAACACATCCCGAACTTGAACTTCAAATGCACCAAATGCAAACTGTACACGGTCTGAACTTTAATGAACACATCCCAAACCTGACCTTCAAATGCACCAAACGCAAACTGTACACGGTCTGAACTTTACTGAACACATCCCAAACCTGACCTTAAATTGCACCGAACGCAAACTGCACACGGTCTGAACTCTTACTGAACAGATCCCAAACTTGAACTTAAAATGTACCAAACTCAAACTGTACACGGTCTGAACTCTTAATGAACACATCCCAAACTTGAACTTCAAATGCACCAAACGCAAACTGTACATGGTCTGAACTTTACAGAACACATCCCAAAACTGACCTTCAAATGCACCAAACGCAAACTGTACACTGTCTGAACTTTACTGAACACATCCCAAACCTGACCTTCAATTGCACCGAATGCAAACTGCACACGGTCTGAACTCTTACTGAACACATCCCAAACTTGAACTTCAAATGCACCAAACACAAACTGCACACGGTCTGATCTCTTACTGAACACATCCCAAACCGGACCTTCAAATGCACCAAACGCAAACTGTACACGGTCTGATCTCTTACTGAACACATCCCAAACCTGACCTTCAAATGCACCAAAAGCAAACTGTACACGGTCTGAACGCTTTCTGAACACATCCCAAACCTGACCTTCAATTGCACCGAATGCAAACTGCACACGGTCTGAACTCTTACTGAACACATCCCAAACTTGAACTTCAAATGCACCAAACACAAACTGCACACGGTCTGATCTCTTACTGAACACATCCCAAACCGGACCTTCAAGTGCACCAAACGCAAACTGTACACGGTCTGATCTCTTACTGAACACATCCCAAACCTGACCTTCAAATGCACCAAAAGCAAACTGTACACGGTCTGAACGCTTTCTGAACACATCCCAAACCTGACCTTCAAATGCACCAAACGCAAACTGTACACGGTCTGAACGCTTTCTGAACACATCCCAAACCTGACCTTCAAATGCACCAAATGCAAACTGTACACGGTCTGATCACTTACTGAACACATCCCAAACCTGACCTTCAAATGCACCAAAAGCAAACTATACACGGTCTGAACTCTTACTGAACACATCCCAAACTTGAACTTCTAATGCACCAAACGCAAACTGTACACGGTCTGAACTCTTACCGAACACATCCCAAACCTGACCTTCAAATGCTCCAAATGCAAACTGTACATGGTCTGAAGACTTACTGAACACCTCCCAAACTTCAACTTCAAATGCACCAAACGCAAACTGTACACGATCTGAAATCTTACTGAACATATATCCCACACTTCAACTTCAAATGCACCAAATGCAAACGGTACATGGTATAAACTTTACTGAACACATCCCAAACTGACCTTCAATTGCACCGAACGCAAACTGTACATGGTCTGAACTCTTACTGAACACATCCCAAACCTGACCTTCAAATGCACCAAACGCAAACTGTACACGGTCTGAACTCTTACCGAAAACACATCCCAAACCATGACCTGCAAATGTACCAAATGCAAACTGTATACGGTCTGCACTCTTACTGAACACATCCCAAACTTTAACTTCAAATGCACCCAACGCAAACTGTACAAGTTCTGAACTCTTACCGAACACACATCCCAAACCTGACCTTCAAATGCACCAAACGCAAACTATACACGGTCTGAACTCTTACCGAACACACATCCCAAACCATGACCTTCAAATGTACCAAATGCAAACTGTATGCGGTCTGCACTCTTACTGAACACATCCCAAACTTTAACTTCAAATGCACCCAACGCAAACTGTACACGTTCTGAACTCTTACCGAACACACATCCCAAACCTGACATCCAACTGCACCAAACGTAAACTGTACACGATCTGAACACTTACTGAACACATCCCAAACCTGACCTTCAAATGCACCCAATGCAAACTGTACACGGTCTGAACTTTACTGAACAAATCCCAAACCTGACCTTCAATTGCACCGAACGCAAACTGCACACGGTCTGAACTCTTACTGATCATATCCCAAACTTGAACTTGAACTGCACCAAACGCAAACTGCACACGGTCTGATCTCTTACCGAAAACATCCCAAACCGGACCTTCAAATGCACCAAACACAAACTGTACACGGTCTGATCTCTTACTGAACACATCCCAAACCTGACCTTCAAATGCACCAAATGCAAACTGCACACGGTGTGAAATCTTACTGAACACATATCCCAAACTTGAACTTCAAATGCACCAAACGCAAACTGTACACGGTCTGATCTCTTACTGAACACATACCAAACCTGACCTTCAAATGCACCAAAAGCAAACTGTACACGGTCTGAACGCTTTCTGAACACATCCCAAACCTGACCTTCAAATACACCAAACGCAAACTGTACACGGTCTGAACGCTTTCTGAACACATCCCAAACCTGACCTTCAAATGCACCAAATGCAAACTGTACACGGTCTGATCACTTACTGAACACATCCCAAACCTGACCTTCAAATGCACCAAAAGCAAACTATACACGGTCTGAACTCTTACTGAACACATCCCAAACTTGAACTTCTAATGCACCAAATGCAAACTGTACACGGTCTGAACTCTTACCGAACACATCCCAAACCTGACCTTCAAATGCTCCAAATGCAAACTGTACATGGTCTGAAGACTTACTGAACACCTCCCAAACTTGAACTTCAAATGCACCAAACGCAAACTGTACACGATCTGAACTCTTACTGAACATATATCCCACACTTCAACTTCAAATGCACCAAATGCAAACTGTACATGGTATAAACTTTACTGAACACATCCCAAACTGACCTTCAATTGCACCGAACGCAAACTGTACACGGTCTGAACTCTTACTGAACACATCCCAAACCTGACCTTCAAATGCACCAAACGCAAACTGTACACGGTCTGAACTCTTACCGAAAACACATCCCAAACCATGACCTGCAAATGTACCAAATGCAAACTGTATACGGTCTGCACTCTTACTGAACACATCCCAAACTTTAACTTCAAATGCACCCAACGCAAACTGTACACTTTCTGAACTCTTACCGAACACACATCCCAAACCTGACCTTCAAATGCACCAAACGCAAACTATACACGGTCTGAACTCTTACCGAACACACATCCCAAACCATGACCTTCAAATGTACCAAATGCAAACTGTATGCGGTCTGCACTCTTACTGAACACATCCCAAACTTTAACTTCAACTGCACCAAACGTAAACTGTACACGATCTGAACACTTACTGAACACATCCCAAACCTGACCTTCAAATGCACCCAATGCAAACTGTACACAGTCTGAACTCTTACTGAACACATCCCAAACTTGATCTTCAAATGCACCAAACGCAAACTGTACACGGTCTGAAATCTTACCGAACACATTCCAAACCTGACCTTCAAATGCACCCAATGCAAACTGTACACGGTCTGAACTCTTACTGAAAACATCCGAAACTTGAACTTCAAATGCAAAAAACGCAAACTGTACATGGTCTGAACTCTTACAGAACACGTCCCAAACCTGACCTTCAAATGCACCAAACGCAAACTGTACACGGTCTGAACTTCTACTGAATACTTCCCAAACCTGACCTTCAAATGCACCAAACGCAAACCGTACACAATCTGAACTCTTACCGAACACACATCCCAAACCATGACCTTCAATTGTAACAAACACAAACTGTATACGGTCTGAACTCTTACTGAATACATCCCAAACCTGACCTTCAAATGCACCAAACGCAAACTGTACACGATCTGAATTCTTACCGAACACAACCCAAACCTGACCTTCAAATGCTCCAAATGCAAACTGTACATGGTCTGAAGTCTTACCGAACACATCACAAACTTGAACTTCAAATGCACCAAACGAAAACTGTGTACGGTCTGAACTCTTACTGAACACATCCCAAACTTGAACTTCAAATGCACCAAACGCAAACTGTACACGGTCTCAACCCTTACTGAACACATCCCAAACCTGACCTTCAAATGCACCAAACGCAAACTGTACACGGTCTGAACTTTACTGAACACATCCCAAACCTGACCTTCAATTGCACCGAACGCAAACTGTACACGGTCTGAAATCTTACAGAACACATTCCAAACCTGACCTTCAATTGCACCAAACGCAAACTGTACACGGTCTGAACTCTTACTGAACACATACCAAACTTGAACTTCAAATACACCAAATGCAAACTGTACACGGTCTGAACTCTTACTGAACACATAACCCACACTTCAACTTCAAATGCACCAAACGCAAACTGTACATGGTATAAACTTCACTGAACACATCCCAAACCTGACCTTCAATTCCACCTAACGTAAACTGTACACGGTCTGAAATCTTACAGAACACATTCCAAACCTGACATTCAAATGCACCAAACTCAAACTGTACACGGTCTGAACTCTTACCTAACACATCCCAAACTTGAACTTCAAATGCACCAAACGCAAACTGTATACGGTCTGAATCCTTACTGAACACATCCCAAGCCTGACCTTCAAATGCACCAAACGCAAACTGTACACGGTCTGAACATTACTGAACACATCCCAAACTTGACCTTCAATTGCACCGAACGCAAACTGTACAGGGTCTGAACTCTTACTGAACACATCCCAAACTTGAACTTCAAATGCACCAAATGTAAACTGTACACGGTCTGAAATCTTACTGAACACATATCCCAAACTTGAACTTCAAATGCACCAAACCCAAACTGTACACGGTCTGAAGTTTACTGAACACATCCCAAACCTGACCTTCAAATGCACCAAACGCAAATTGTACACGGTCTGAACTTTACTGAACACATCCCAAACCTGACCTTCAATTGCACCGAATGCAAACTGCACACGGTCTGAACTCTTACTGAACACATCCCAAACTTGAACTTCAAATGCACCAAACGCAAACTGTACACGGTCTGAACTCTTACTGAACATATCCCAAACTTGAACTTCAAATGCACCAAACGCAAACTGCACACGGTCTGATCTCTTACTGAAAACATCCCAAACCGGACCTTCAAATGCACCAAACGCAAAGTGTACACGGTCAGATCTCTTACTGAACACATCCCAAACATGACCTTCAAATGCACCAAAAGCAAACTATACACAGTCTGAACTCATACCGAACACATCCCAAACTTGAACCTCTATTGCACCAAATGCAAACTGTACACGGTCTGAACTCTTACCGAACACAACTCCCAAACCTGACCATCAAAAGCACCAAACGCAAACTGTACACGGTCTGATCTCTTACTGAACACATCCCAAACCTGACCTTCAAATGCACCAAAAGCAAACTGTACACGGTCTGAACTCTTACTGAACACACATCCCAAATCTGACCTTCAAATGCACCAAACGCAAACTATGCACGGTCTGAACTCTTACTGAACACATCCCAAACTTGAACTTCAAATGCACCAAATGCAAACTGTATACGGTCTGCACTCTTACTGAATACATCCCAAACTTGAACTTCAAATGCACCAAACGCAAACTGTATACGGTCTGAATCCTTACTGAACACATCCCAAGCCTGACCTTCAAATGCACCAAACGCAAACTGTACACGGTCTGAACTCTTACTGAACACATCCCAAACTTGAACTTCAAATGCACCAAATGCAAACTGTACACGGTCTGAACTCTTACGAAACACATCCAAACCTGAACGTCAAATGCACCAAATGCAAACTGTACACGGTCTGAACTCTTACTAAACACATCCAAACTTGAACGTCAAATGCACCAAATGCAAACTGTACACGGTCTGAACTCTTACTGAACACATATCCCAAACTTGAACTTCAAATGCACCAAACGTAAACAGTACACGGTCTGAACTTTACTGAACACATCCCAAAACTGACCTTCAAATGCACCAAATGCAAACTGTACACGGTCTGAACTTTACTGAACAAATCCCAAACCTGACCTTCAATTGCACCGAACGCAAACTGCACACGGTCTGAACTCTTACTGATCATATCCCAAACTTGAACTTCAACTGCACCAAACGCAAACTGCACACGGTCTGATCTCTTACTGAAAACATCCCAAACCGGACCTTCAAATGCACCAAACACAAACTGTACACGGTCTGATCTCTTACTGAACACATCCCAAACCGGACCTTCAAATGCACCAAAAGCAAACTATACACAGTCGGATCTCTTACCGAACACATCCCAAACTTGAACTTCAAATGCACCAAATGCAAACTGCACACGGTGTGAAATCTTACTGAACACATATCCCAAACTTGAACTTCAAATGCACCAAACGCTAAACTGTACACGGTCTGAACTTTACTGAACACATCCCAAACTTGAACTTCAAATGCACCAAATTCAAACTGTACACGGTCTGAACTCTTACTGAACACATCCAAACTTGAACTTCAAATGCACCAAATGCAAACTGTACACAGTCTGAACTTTACTGAACACATCCCAAAATTGACCTTCAAATTCACCAAACGCAAACTGTACACGGTCTGAACTTTACTGAACACATCCCAAACCTGACCTTCAATTGCACCGAATGCAAACTGCACACGGTCTGAACTCTTACTGAACGCATCCCAAACTTGAACTTCAAATGCACCAAACGCAAACTGTACATGGTCTGAACTCTTACTGAACACATCCCAAACTTGAACTTCAAATGCACCAAATGCAAACTGTAAACGGTCTGAACTCTTACTGAACACATCCAAACTTGAACTTCAAATGCACCAAACGCAAACTGTACACGTTCTAAACTCTTACCGAACACACATCCCAAACCTGACCTTCAAATGCACCAAACGCAAACTGTACACGGTCTCAACCCTTACTGAACACATCCCAAACCTGACCTTCAAATGCACCAAACGCAAACTGTACACGGTCTGAACTTTACTGAACACATCCCAAACCTGACCTTCAATTGCACCAAACGCAAACTGTACACGGTCTGAACTCTTACTGAACACATACCAAACTTGAACTTCAAATACACCAAATGCAAACTGTACACGGTCTGAACTCTTACTGAACACATAACCCACACTTCAACTTCAAATGCACCAAACGCAAACTGTACATGGTATAAACTTCACTGAACACATCCCAAACCTGACCTTCAATTCCACCTAACGTAAACTGTACACGGTCTGAAATCTTACAGAACACATTCCAAACCTGACATTCAAATGCACCAAACTCAAACTGTACACGGTCTGAACTCTTACCTAACACATCCCAAACTTGAACTTCAAATGCACCAAACGCAAACTGTATACGGTCTGAATCCTTACTGAACACATCCCAAGCCTGACCTTCAAATGCACCAAACGCAAACTGTACACGGTCTGAACTCTTACTGAACACATCCCAAACTTGAACTTCAAATGCACCAAATGCAAACTGTACACGGTCTGAACTCTTACGAAACACATCCAAACCTGAACGTCAAATGCACCAAATGCAAACTGTACACGGTCTGAACTCTTACTAAACACATCCAAACTTGAACGTCAAATGCACCAAATGCAAACTGTACACGGTCTGAACTCTTACTGAACACATATCCCAAACTTGAACTTCAAATGCACCAAACGTAAACTGTACACGGTCTGAACTTTACTGAACACATCCCAAAACTGACCTTCAAATGCACCAAATGCAAACTGTACACGGTCTGAACTTTACTGAACAAATCCCAAACCTGACCTTCAATTGCACCGAACGCAAACTGCACACGGTCTGAACTCTTACTGATCATATCCCAAACTTGAACTTCAACTGCACCAAACGCAAACTGCACACGGTCTGATCTCTTACTGAAAACATCCCAAACCGGACCTTCAAATGCACCAAAAGCAAACTATACACAGTCGGATCTCTTACCGAACACATCCCAAACTTGAACTTCAAATGCACCAAATGCAAACTGCACACGGTGTGAAATCTTACTGAACACATATCCCAAACTTGAACTTCAAATGCACCAAACGCTAAACTGTACACGGTCTGAACTTTACTGAACACATCCCAAACTTGAACTTCAAATGCACCAAATTCAAACTGTACACGGTCTGAACTCTTACTGAACACATCCAAACTTGAACTTCAAATGCACCAAACGCAAACTGTACACAGTCTGAACTTTACTGAACACATCCCAAAATTGACCTTCAAATTCACCAAACGCAAACTGTACACGGTCTGAACTTTACTGAACACATCCCAAACCTGACCTTCAATTGCACCGAATGCAAACTGCACACGGTCTGAACTCTTACTGAACGCATCCCAAACTTGAACTTCAAATGCACCAAACGCAAACTGTACATGGTCTGAACTCTTACTGAACACATCCCAAACTTGAACTTCAAATGCACCAAATGCAAACTGTACACGGTCTGAACTCTTACTGAATACATCCAAACCTGAACTTCAAATGCACCAAACGCAAACTGTACATGGTCTGAACTTTACAGAACACATCCCAAAACTGACCTTCAAATGCACCAAACGCAAACTGTACATGGTATAAACTTTACTGAACACATCCCAAACCTGACCTTCAATTGCACCGAACGCAACTTGTACACGGTCTGAAATCTTACAGAACACATTCCAAACCTGACCTTCACATCCACCAAACTCAAACTGTACACGGTCTGAATAATTACCGAACACATCCCAAACTTGAACTTCAAATGCACCAAACGCAAACTGTATACGGTCTGAACCCTTACTGAACACATCCCAAACCTGACCTTCAAATGTACCAAACGCAAACTGTACACGGTCTGAACTTTACTGAACACATCCCAAACCTGACCTTCAATTGCACTGAACGAAATCTGTACACAGTCTGAACTCTTACTGAACACATCCCAAACTTGAACTTCAAATGCACCAAATGCAAAGTGTACACGGTCTGAACTCTTACTGAACTCATATTCCAAAACTGACCTTCAAATGCACCAAACGCAAACTGTACATGGTATAAACTTTACTGAACACATCCCAAACCTGACCTTCAATTGCACCTAATGCAAACTGTACACGGTCTGAAATCTTACAGAACACATTCCAAACCTGACCTTCAAATGCACCAAACGCAAACTGTACACGGTCTGAACTCTTACCGAACACACATCCCAAACCATGACCTTCAAATGTACCAAATGCAAACTGTATGCGGTCTGCACTCTTACTGAACACATCCCAAACTTTAACTTCAAATGCACCCAACGCAAACTGTACACGTTCTGAACTCTTACCGAACACACATCCCAAACCTGACATCCAACTGCACCAAACGTAAACTGTACACGATCTGAACACTTACTGAACACATCCCAAACCTGACCTTCAAATGCACCCAATGCAAACTGTACACGGTCTGAACTTTACTGAACAAATCCCAAACCTGACCTTCAATTGCACCGAACGCAAACTGCACACGGTCTGAACTCTTACTGATCATATCCCAAACTTGAACTTCAACTGCACCAAACGCAAACTGCACACGGTCTGATCTCTCACTGAAAACATCCCAAACCGGACCTTCAAATGCACCAAACACAAACTGTACACGGTCTGATCTCTTACTGAACACATCCCAAACCTGACCTTCAAATGCACCAAAAGCAAACTATACACAGTCGGATCTCTTAACGAACACATCCCAAACTTGAACTTCAAATGCACCAAATGCAAACTGCACACGGTGTGAAATCTTACTGAACACATATCCCAAACTTGAACTTCAAATGCACCAAACACAAACTGCACACGGTCTGATCTCTTACTGAACACATCCCAAACCGGACCTTCAAATGCACCAAACGCAAACTGTACACGGTCTGATCTCTTACTGAACACATCCCAAACCTGACCTTCAAATGCACCAAAAGCAAACTGTACACGGTCTGAACGCTTTCTGAACACATCCCAAACCTGACCTTCAAATGCACCAAACGCAAACTGTACACGGTCTGAACGCTTTCTGAACACATCCCAAACCTGACCTTCAAATGCACCAAATGCAAACTGTACACGGTCTGATCACTTACTGAACACATCCCAAACCTGACCTTCAAATGCACCAAAAGCAAACTATACACGGTCTGAACTCTTACTGAACACATCCCAAACTTGAACTTCTAATGCACCAAACGCAAACTGTACACGGTCTGAACTCTTACCGAACATATATCCCACACTTCAACTTCAAATGCACCAAATGCAAACTGTACATGGTATAAACTTTACTGAACACATCCCAAACTGACCTTCAATTGCACCGAACGCAAACTGTACACGGTCTGAACTCTTACTGAACACATCCCAAACCTGACCTTCAAATGCACCAAACGCAAACTGTACACGGTCTGAACTCTTACCGAAAACACTTCCCAAACCATGACCTGCAAATGTACCAAATGCAAACTGTATACGGTCTGCACTCTTACTGAACACATCCCAAACTTTAACTTCAAATGCACCCAACGCAAACTGTACACGTTCTGAACTCTTACCGAACACACATCCCAAACCTGACCTTCAAATGCACCAAACGCAAACTATACACGGTCTGAACTCTTACCGAACACACATCTCAAACCATGACCTTCAAATGTACCAAATGCAAACTGTATGCGGTCTGCACTCTTACTGAACACATCCCAAACTTTAACTTCAACTGCACCAAACGTAAACTGTACACGATCTGAACACTTACTGAACACATCCCAAACCTGACCTTCAAATGCACCCAATGCAAACTGTACACAGTCTGAACTCTTACTGAACACATCCCAAACTTGATCTTCAAATGCACCAAACGCAAACTGTACACGGTCTGAAATCTTACCGAACACATTCCAAACCTGACCTTCAAATGCACCCAATGCAAACTGTACACGGTCTGAACTCTTACTGAAAACATCCGAAACTTGAACTTCAAATGCAAAAAACGCAAACTGTACATGGTCTGAACTCTTACAGAACACGTCCCAAACCTGACCTTCAAATGCACCAAACGCAAACTGTACACGGTCTGAACTTCTACTGAATACTTCCCAAACCTGACCTTCAAATGCACCAAACGCAAACCGTACACAATCTGAACTCTTACCGAACACACATCCCAAACCATGACCTTCAATTGTAACAAACACAAACTGTATACGGTCTGAACTCTTACTGAATACATCCCAAACCTGACCTTCAAATGCATCAAACGCAAACTGTACACGATCTGAATTCTTACCGAACACAACCCAAACCTGACCTTCAAATGCTCCAAATGCAAACTGTACATGGTCTGAAGTCTTACCGAACACATCACAAACTTGAACTTCAAATGCACCAAACGAAAACTGTGTACGGTCTGAACTCTTACTGAACACATCCCAAACTTTAACTTCAAATGCACCCAACGCAAACTGTACACGTTCTAAACTCTTACCGAACACACATCCCAAACCTGACCTTCAAATGCACCAAACGCAAACTGTACACGGTCTCAACCCTTACTGAACACATCCCAAACCTGACCTTCAAATGCACCAAACGCAAACTGTACACGGTCTGAACTTTACTGAACACATCCCAAACCTGACCTTCAATTGCACCGAACGCAAACTGTACACGGTCTGAAATCTTACAGAACACATTCCAAACCTGACCTTCAATTGCACCAAACGCAAACTGTACACGGTCTGAACTCTTACTGAACACATACCAAACTTGAACTTCAAATACACCAAATGCAAACTGTACACGGTCTGAACTCTTACTGAACACATAACCCACACTTCAACTTCAAATGCACCAAACGCAAACTGTACATGGTATAAACTTTACTGAACACATCCCAAAACTGACCTTCAAATGCACCAAATGCAAACTGTACACGGTCTGAACTTTACTGAACAAATCCCAAACCTGACCTTCAATTGCACCGAACGCAAACTGCACACGGTCTGAACTCTTACTGATCATATCCCAAACTTGAACTTCAACTGCACCAAACGCAAACTGCACACGGTCTGATCTCTTACTGAAAACATCCCAAACCGGACCTTCAAATGCACCAAACACAAACTGTACACGGTCTGATCTCTTATTGAACACATCCCAAACCGGACCTTCAAATGCACCAAAAGCAAACTATACACAGTCGGATCTCTTACCGAACACATCCCAAACTTGAACTTCAAATGCACCAAATGCAAACTGCACACGGTGTGAAATCTTACTGAACACATATCCCAAACTTGAACTTCAAATGCACCAAACGCTAAACTGTACACGGTCTGAACTTTACTGAACACATCCCAAACTTGAACTTCAAATGCACCAAATTCAAACTGTACACGGTCTGAACTCTTACTGAACACATCCAAACTTGAACTTCAAATGCACCAAACGCAAACTGTACACAGTCTGAACTTTACTGAACACATCCCAAAATTGACCTTCAAATTCACCAAACGCAAACTGTACACGGTCTGAACTTTACTGAACACATCCCAAACCTGACCTTCAATTGCACCGAATGCAAACTGCACACGGTCTGAACTCTTACTGAACGCATCCCAAACTTGAACTTCAAATGCACCAAACGCAAACTGTACATGGTCTGAACTCTTACTGAACACATCCCAAACTTGAACTTCAAATGCACCAAATGCAAACTGTACACGGTCTGAACTCTTACTGAACACATCCAAACTTGAACTTCAAATGCACCAAACGCAAACTGTACATGGTCTGAACTTTACAGAACACATCCCAAAACTGACCTTCAAATGCACCAAACGCAAACTGTACATGGTATAAACTTTACTGAACACATCCCAAACCTGACCTTCAATTGCACCGAACGCAACTTGTACACGGTCTGAATAATTACCGAACACATCCCAAACTTGAACTTCAAATGCACCAAGCGCAAACTGTATACGGTCTGAACCCTTACTGAACACATCCCAAACCTGACCTTCAATTGCACTGAACGCAATCTGTACACAGTCTGAACTCTTACTGAACACATCCCAAACTTGAACTTCAAATGCACCAAATGCAAAGTGTACACGGTCTGAACTCTTACTGAACTCATATTCCAAAACTGACCTTCAAATGCACCAAACGCAAACTGTACATGGTATAAACTTTACTGAACACATCCCAAACCTGACCTTCAATTGCACCTGATGCAAACTGTACACGGTCTGAAATCTTACAGAACACATTCCAAACCTGACCTTCAAATGCACCAAACGCAAACTGTACACGGTCTGAACTCTTACCGAACACACATCCCAAACCATGACCTTCAAATGTACCAAATGCAAACTGTATGCGGTCTGCACTCTTACTGAACACATCCCAAACTTTAACTTCAAATGCACCCAACGCAAACTGTACACGTTCTGAACTCTTACCGAACACACATCCCAAACCTGACATCCAACTGCACCAAACGTAAACTGTACACGATCTGAACACTTACTGAACACATCCCAAACCTGACCTTCAAATGCACCCAATGCAAACTGTACACGGTCTGAACTTTACTGAACAAATCCCAAACCTGACCTTCAATTGCACCGAACGCAAACTGCACACGGTCTGAACTCTTACTGATCATATCCCAAACTTGAACTTCAACTGCACCAAACGCAAACTGCACACGGTCTGATCTCTTACTGAAAACATCCCAAACCGGACCTTCAAATGCACCAAACACAAACTGTACACGGTCTGATCTCTTACTGAACACATCCCAAACCTGACCTTCAAATGCACCAAAAGCAAACTATACACAGTCGGATCTCTTACCGAACACATCCCAAACTTGAACTTCAAATGCACCAAATGCAAACTGCACACGGTGTGAAATCTTACTGAACACATATCCCAAACTTGAACTTCAAATGCACCAAACACAAACTGCACACGGTCTGATCTCTTACTGAACACATCCCAAACCGGACCTTCAAATGCACCAAACGCAAACTGTACACGGTCTGATCTCTTACTGAACACATCCCAAACCTGACCTTCAAATGCACCAAACGCAAACCGTACACAATCTGAACTCTTACCGAACACACATCCCAAACCATGACCTTCAATTGTAACAAACACAAACTGTATACGGTCTGAACTCTTACTGAATACATCCCAAACCTGACCTTCAAATGCACCAAACGCAAACTGTACACGATCTGAATTCTTACCGAACACAACCCAAACCTGACCTTCAAATGCTCCAAATGCAAACTGTACATGGTCTGAAGTCTTACCGAACACATCACAAACTTGAACTTCAAATGCACCAAACGAAAACTGTGTACGGTCTGAACTCTTACTGAACACATCCCAAACTTTAACTTCAAATGCACCCAACGCAAACTGTACACGTTCTAAACTCTTACCGAACACACATCCCAAACCTGACCTTCAAATGCACCAAACGCAAACTGTACACGGTCTCAACCCTTACTGAACACATCCCAAACCTGACCTTCAAATGCACCAAACGCAAACTGTACACGGTCTGAACTTTACTGAACACATCCCAAACCTGACCTTCAATTGCACCGAACGCAAACTGTACACGGTCTGAAATCTTACAGAACACATTCCAAACCTGACCTTCAATTGCACCAAACGCAAACTGTACACGGTCTGAACTCTTACTGAACACATACCAAACTTGAACTTCAAATACACCAAATGCAAACTGTACACGGTCTGAACTCTTACTGAACACATAACCCACACTTCAACTTCAAATGCACCAAACGCAAACTGTACATGGTATAAACTTTACTGAACACATCCCAAAACTGACCTTCAAATGCACCAAATGCAAACTGTACACGGTCTGAACTTTACTGAACAAATCCCAAACCTGACCTTCAATTGCACCGAACGCAAACTGCACACGGTCTGAACTCTTACTGATCATATCCCAAACTTGAACTTCAACTGCACCAAACGCAAACTGCACACGGTCTGATCTCTTACTGAAAACATCCCAAACCGGACCTTCAAATGCACCAAACACAAACTGTACACGGTCTGATCTCTTATTGAACACATCCCAAACCGGACCTTCAAATGCACCAAAAGCAAACTATACACAGTCGGATCTCTTACCGAACACATCCCAAACTTGAACTTCAAATGCACCAAATGCAAACTGCACACGGTGTGAAATCTTACTGAACACATATCCCAAACTTGAACTTCAAATGCACCAAACGCTAAACTGTACACGGTCTGAACTTTACTGAACACATCCCAAACTTGAACTTCAAATGCACCAAATTCAAACTGTACACGGTCTGAACTCTTACTGAACACATCCAAACTTGAACTTCAAATGCACCAAACGCAAACTGTACACAGTCTGAACTTTACTGAACACATCCCAAAATTGACCTTCAAATTCACCAAACGCAAACTGTACACGGTCTGAACTTTACTGAACACATCCCAAACCTGACCTTCAATTGCACCGAATGCAAACTGCACACGGTCTGAACTCTTACTGAACGCATCCCAAACTTGAACTTCAAATGCACCAAACGCAAACTGTACATGGTCTGAACTCTTACTGAACACATCCCAAACTTGAACTTCAAATGCACCAAATGCAAACTGTACACGGTCTGAACTCTTACTGAACACATCCAAACTTGAACTTCAAATGCACCAAACGCAAACTGTACATGGTCTGAACTTTACAGAACACATCCCAAAACTGACCTTCAAATGCACCAAACGCAAACTGTACATGGTATAAACTTTACTGAACACATCCCAAACCTGACCTTCAATTGCACCGAACGCAACTTGTACACGGTCTGAATAATTACCGAACACATCCCAAACTTGAACTTCAAATGCACCAAGCGCAAACTGTATACGGTCTGAACCCTTACTGAACACATCCCAAACCTGACCTTCAATTGCACTGAACGCAATCTGTACACAGTCTGAACTCTTACTGAACACATCCCAAACTTGAACTTCAAATGCACCAAATGCAAAGTGTACACGGTCTGAACTCTTACTGAACTCATATTCCAAAACTGACCTTCAAATGCACCAAACGCAAACTGTACATGGTATAAACTTTACTGAACACATCCCAAACCTGACCTTCAATTGCACCTGATGCAAACTGTACACGGTCTGAAATCTTACAGAACACATTCCAAACCTGACCTTCAAATGCACCAAACGCAAACTGTACACGGTCTGAACTCTTACCGAACACACATCCCAAACCATGACCTTCAAATGTACCAAATGCAAACTGTATGCGGTCTGCACTCTTACTGAACACATCCCAAACTTTAACTTCAAATGCACCCAACGCAAACTGTACACGTTCTGAACTCTTACCGAACACACATCCCAAACCTGACATCCAACTGCACCAAACGTAAACTGTACACGATCTGAACACTTACTGAACACATCCCAAACCTGACCTTCAAATGCACCCAATGCAAACTGTACACGGTCTGAACTTTACTGAACAAATCCCAAACCTGACCTTCAATTGCACCGAACGCAAACTGCACACGGTCTGAACTCTTACTGATCATATCCCAAACTTGAACTTCAACTGCACCAAACGCAAACTGCACACGGTCTGATCTCTTACTGAAAACATCCCAAACCGGACCTTCAAATGCACCAAACACAAACTGTACACGGTCTGATCTCTTACTGAACACATCCCAAACCTGACCTTCAAATGCACCAAAAGCAAACTATACACAGTCGGATCTCTTACCGAACACATCCCAAACTTGAACTTCAAATGCACCAAATGCAAACTGCACACGGTGTGAAATCTTACTGAACACATATCCCAAACTTGAACTTCAAATGCACCAAACACAAACTGCACACGGTCTGATCTCTTACTGAACACATCCCAAACCGGACCTTCAAATGCACCAAACGCAAACTGTACACGGTCTGATCTCTTACTGAACACATCCCAAACCTGACCTTCAAATGCACCAAAAGCAAACTGTACACGGTCTGAACGCTTTCTGAACACATCCCAAACCTGACCTTCAAATGCACCAAACGCAAACTGTACACGGTCTGAACGCTTTCTGAACACATCCCAAACCTGACCTTCAAATGCACCAAATGCAAACTGTACACGGTCTGATCACTTACTGAACACATCCCAAACCTGACCTTCAAATGCACCAAAAGCAAACTATACACGGTCTGAACTCTTACTGAACACATCCCAAACTTGAACTTCTAATGCACCAAACGCAAACTGTACACGGTCTGAACTCTTACCGAACACATCCCAAACCTGACCTTCAAATGCTCCAAACTCAAACTGTACACGATCTGAACTCTTACTGAACATATATCCCACACTTCAACTTCAAATGCACCAAATGCAAACTGTACATGGTATAAACTTTACTGAACACATCCCAAACTGACCTTCAATTGCACCGAACGCAAACTGTACACGGTCTGAACTCTTACTGAACACATCCCAAACCTGACCTTCAAATGCACCAAACGCAAACTGTACACGGTCTGAACTCTTACCGAAAACACATCCCAAACCATGACCTGCAAATGTACCAAATGCAAACTGTATACGGTCTGCACTCTTACTGAACACATCCCAAACTTTAACTTCAAATGCACCCAACGCAAACTGTACACGTTCTGAACTCTTACCGAACACACATCCCAAACCTGACCTTCAAATGCACCAAACGCAAACTATACACGGTCTGAACTCTTACCGAACACACATCCCAAACCATGACCTTCAAATGTACCAAATGCAAACTGTATGCGGTCTGCACTCTTACTGAACACATCCCAAACTTTAACTTCAACTGCACCAAACGTAAACTGTACACGATCTGAACACTTACTGAACACATCCCAAACCTGACCTTCAAATGCACCCAATGCAAACTGTACACAGTCTGAACTCTTACTGAACACATCCCAAACTTGATCTTCAAATGCACCAAACGCAAACTGTACACGGTCTGAAATCTTACCGAACACATTCCAAACCTGACCTTCAAATGCACCCAATGCAAACTGTACACGGTCTGAACTCTTACTGAAAACATCCGAAACTTGAACTTCAAATGCAAAAAACGCAAACTGTACATGGTCTGAACTCTTACAGAACACGTCCCAAACCTGACCTTCAAATGCACCAAACGCAAACTGTACACGGTCTGAACTTCTACTGAATACTTCCCAAACCTGACCTTCAAATGCACCAAACGCAAACCGTACACAATCTGAACTCTTACCGAACACACATCCCAAACCATGACCTTCAATTGTAACAAACACAAACTGTATACGGTCTGAACTCTTACTGAATACATCCCAAACCTGACCTTCAAATGCACCAAACGCAAACTGTACACGATCTGAATTCTTACCGAACACAACCCAAACCTGACCTTCAAATGCTCCAAATGCAAACTGTACATGGTCTGAAGTCTTACCGAACACATCACAAACTTGAACTTCAAATGCACCAAACGAAAACTGTGTACGGTCTGAACTCTTACTGAACACATCCCAAACTTTAACTTCAAATGCACCCAACGCAAACTGTACACGTTCTAAACTCTTACCGAACACACATCCCAAACCTGACCTTCAAATGCACCAAACGCAAACTGTACACGGTCTCAACCCTTACTGAACTCATCCCAAACCTGACCTTCAAATGCACCAAACGCAAACTGTACACGGTCTGAACTTTACTGAACACATCCCAAACCTGACCTTCAATTGCACCGAACGCAAACTGTACACGGTCTGAAATCTTACAGAACACATTCCAAACCTGACCTTCAATTGCACCAAACGCAAACTGTACACGGTCTGAACTCTTACTGAACACATACCAAACTTGAACTTCAAATACACCAAATGCAAACTGTACACGGTCTGAACTCTTACTGAACACATAACCCACACTTCAACTTCAAATGCACCAAACGCAAACTGTACATGGTATAAACTTTACTGAACACATCCCAAAACTGACCTTCAAATGCACCAAATGCAAACTGTACACGGTCTGAACTTTACTGAACAAATCCCAAACCTGACCTTCAATTGCACCGAACGCAAACTGCACACGGTCTGAACTCTTACTGATCATATCCCAAACTTGAACTTCAACTGCACCAAACGCAAACTGCACACGGTCTGATCTCTTACTGAAAACATCCCAAACCGGACCTTCAAATGCACCAAACACAAACTGTACACGGTCTGATCTCTTATTGAACACATCCCAAACCGGACCTTCAAATGCACCCAATGCAAACTGTACACAGTCTGAACTCTTACTGAACACATCCCAAACTTGATCTTCAAATGCACCAAACGCAAACTGTACACGGTCTGAAATCTTACCGAACACATTCCAAACCTGACCTTCAAATGCACCCAATGCAAACTGTACACGGTCTGAACTCTTACTGAAAACATCCGAAACTTGAACTTCAAATGCAAAAAACGCAAACTGTACATGGTCTGAACTCTTACAGAACACGTCCCAAACCTGACCTTCAAATGCACCAAACGCAAACTGTACACGGTCTGAACTTCTACTGAATACTTCCCAAACCTGACCTTCAAATGCACCAAACGCAAACCGTACACAATCTGAACTCTTACCGAACACACATCCCAAACCATGACCTTCAATTGTAACAAACACAAACTGTATACGGTCTGAACTCTTACTGAATACATCCCAAACCTGACCTTCAAATGCACCAAACGCAAACTGTACACGATCTGAATTCTTACCGAACACAACCCAAACCTGACCTTCAAATGCTCCAAATGCAAACTGTACATGGTCTGAAGTCTTACCGAACACATCACAAACTTGAACTTCAAATGCACCAAACGAAAACTGTGTACGGTCTGAACTCTTACTGAACACATCCCAAACTTTAACTTCAAATGCACCCAACGCAAACTGTACACGTTCTAAACTCTTACCGAACACACATCCCAAACCTGACCTTCAAATGCACCAAACGCAAACTGTACACGGTCTCAACCCTTACTGAACACATCCCAAACCTGACCTTCAAATGCACCAAACGCAAACTGTACACGGTCTGAACTTTACTGAACACATCCCAAACCTGACCTTCAATTGCACCGAACGCAAACTGTACACGGTCTGAACTCTTACTGAACACATAACCCACACTTCAACTTCAAATGCACCAAACGCAAACTGTACATGGTATAAACTTTACTGAACACATCCCAAAACTGACCTTCAAATGCACCAAATGCAAACTGTACACGGTCTGAACTTTACTGAACAAATCCCAAACCTGACCTTCAATTGCACCGAACGCAAACTGCACACGGTCTGAACTCTTACTGATCATATCCCAAACTTGAACTTCAACTGCACCAAACGCAAACTGCACACGGTCTGATCTCTTACTGAAAACATCCCAAACCGGACCTTCAAATGCACCAAACACAAACTGTACACGGTCTGATCTCTTATTGAACACATGCCAAACCGGACCTTCAAATGCACCCAATGCAAACTGTACACAGTCTGAACTCTTACTGAACACATCCCAAACTTGATCTTCAAATGCACCAAACGCAAACTGTACACGGTCTGAAATCTTACCGAACACATTCCAAACCTGACCTTCAAATGCACCCAATGCAAACTGTACACGGTCTGAACTCTTACTGAAAACATCCGAAACTTGAACTTCAAATGCAAAAAACGCAAACTGTACATGGTCTGAACTCTTACAGAACACGTCCCAAACCTGACCTTCAAATGCACCAAACGCAAACTGTACACGGTCTGAACTTCTACTGAATACTTCCCAAACCTGACCTTCAAATGCACCAAACGCAAACCGTACACAATCTGAACTCTTACCGAACACACATCCCAAACCATGACCTTCAATTGTAACAAACACAAACTGTATACGGTCTGAACTCTTACTGAATACATCCCAAACCTGACCTTCAAATGCACCAAACGCAAACTGTACACGATCTGAATTCTTACCGAACACAACCCAAACCTGACCTTCAAATGCTCCAAATGCAAACTGTACATGGTCTGAAGTCTTACCGAACACATCACAAACTTGAACTTCAAATGCACCAAACGAAAACTGTGTACGGTCTGAACTCTTACTGAACACATCCCAAACTTTAACTTCAAATGCACCCAACGCAAACTGTACACGTTCTAAACTCTTACCGAACACACATCCCAAACCTGACCTTCAAATGCACCAAACGCAAACTGTACACGGTCTCAACCCTTACTGAACACATCCCAAACCTGACCTTCAAATGCACCAAACGCAAACTGTACACGGTCTGAACTTTACTGAACACATCCCAAACCTGACCTTCAATTGCACCGAACGCAAACTGTACACGGTCTGAACTCTTACTGAACACATAACCCACACTTCAACTTCAAATGCACCAAACGCAAACTGTACATGGTATAAACTTTACTGAACACATCCCAAAACTGACCTTCAAATGCACCAAATGCAAACTGTACACGGTCTGAACTTTACTGAACAAATCCCAAACCTGACCTTCAATTGCACCGAACGCAAACTGCACACGGTCTGAACTCTTACTGATCATATCCCAAACTTGAACTTCAACTGCACCAAACGCAAACTGCACACGGTCTGATCTCTTACTGAAAACATCCCAAACCGGACCTTCAAATGCACCAAACACAAACTGTACACGGTCTGATCTCTTATTGAACACATCCCAAACCGGACCTTCAAATGCACCAAAAACAAACTATACACAGTCGGATCTCTTACCGAACACATCCCAAACTTGAACTTCAAATGCACCAAATGCAAACTGCACACGGTGTGAAATCTTACTGAACACATATCCCAAACTTGAACTTCAAATGCACCAAACGCTAAACTGTACACGGTCTGAACTTTACTGAACACATCCCAAACTTGAACTTCAAATGCACCAAATTCAAACTGTACACGGTCTGAACTCTTACTGAACACATCCAAACTTGAACTTCAAATGCACCAAACGCAAACTGTACACAGTCTGAACTTTACTGAACACATCCCAAAATTGACCTTCAAATTCACCAAACGCAAACTGTACACGGTCTGAACTTTACTGAACACATCCCAAACCTGACCTTCAATTGCACCGAATGCAAACTGCACACGGTCTGAACTCTTACTGAACGCATCCCAAACTTGAACTTCAAATGCACCAAACGCAAACTGTACATGGTCTGAACTCTTACTGAACACATCCCAAACTTGAACTTCAAATGCACCAAATGCAAACTGTACACGGTCTGAACTCTTACTGAACACATCCAAACTTGAACTTCAAATGCACCAAACGCAAACTGTACATGGTCTGAACTTTACAGAACACATCCCAAAACTGACCTTCAAATGCACCAAACGCAAACTGTACATGGTATAAACTTTACTGAACACCTCCCAAACCTGACCTTCAATTGCACCGAACGCAACTTGTACACGGTCTGAATAATTACCGAACACATCCCAAACTTGAACTTCAAATGCACCAAGCGCAAACTGTATACGGTCTGAACCCTTACTGAACACATCCCAAACCTGACCTTCAATTGCACTGAACGCAATCTGTACACAGTCTGAACTCTTACTGAACACATCCCAAACTTGAACTTCAAATGCACCAAATGCAAAGTGTACACGGTCTGAACTCTTACTGAACTCATATTCCAAAACTGACCTTCAAATGCACCAAACGCAAACTGTACATGGTATAAACTTTACTGAACACATCCCAAACCTGACCTTCAATTGCACCTGATGCAAACTGTACACGGTCTGAAATCTTACAGAACACATTCCAAACCTGACCTTCAAATGCACCAAACGCAAACTGTACACGGTCTGAACTCTTACCGAACACACATCCCAAACCATGACCTTCAAATGTACCAAATGCAAACTGTATGCGGTCTGCACTCTTACTGAACACATCCCAAACTTTAACTTCAAATGCACCCAACGCAAACTGTACACGTTCTGAACTCTTACCGAACACACATCCCAAACCTGACATCCAACTGCACCAAACGTAAACTGTACACGATCTGAACACTTACTGAACACATCCCAAACCTGACCTTCAAATGCACCCAATGCAAACTGTACACGGTCTGAACTTTACTGAACAAATCCCAAACCTGACCTTCAATTGCACCGAACGCAAACTGCACACGGTCTGAACTCTTACTGATCATATCCCAAACTTGAACTTCAACTGCACCAAACGCAAACTGCACACGGTCTGATCTCTTACTGAAAACATCCCAAACCGGACCTTCAAATGCACCAAACACAAACTGTACACGGTCTGATCTCTTACTGAACACATCCCAAACCTGACCTTCAAATGCACCAAAAGCAAACTATACACAGTCGGATCTCTTACCGAACACATCCCAAACTTGAACTTCAAATGCACCAAATGCAAACTGCACACGGTGTGAAATCTTACTGAACACATATCCCAAACTTGAACTTCAAATGCACCAAACACAAACTGCACACGGTCTGATCTCTTACTGAACACATCCCAAACCGGACCTTCAAATGCACCAAACGCAAACTGTACACGGTCTGATCTCTTACTGAACACATCCCAAACCTGACCTTCAAATGCACCAAAAGCAAACTGTACACGGTCTGAACGCTTTCTGAACACATCCCAAACCTGACCTTCAAATGCACCAAACGCAAACTGTACACGGTCTGAACGCTTTCTGAACACATCCCAAACCTGACCTTCAAATGCACCAAATGCAAACTGTACACGGTCTGATCACTTACTGAACACATCCCAAACCTGACCTTCAAATGCACCAAAAGCAAACTATACACGGTCTGAACTCTTACTGAACACATCCCAAACTTGAACTTCTAATGCACCAAACGCAAACTGTACACGGTCTGAACTCTTACCGAACACATCCCAAACCTGACCTTCAAATGCTCCAAATGCAAACTGTACATGGTCTGAAGACTTACTGAACACCTCCCAAACTTCAACTTCAAATGCACCAAACGCAAACTGTACACGATCTGAACTCTTACTGAACATATATCCCACACTTCAACTTCAAATGCACCAAATGCAAACTGTACATGGTATAAACTTTACTGAACACATCCCAAACTGACCTTCAATTGCACCGAACGCAAACTGTACACGGTCTGAACTCTTACTGAACACATCCCAAACCTGACCTTCAAATGCACCAAACGCAAACTGTACACGGTCTGAACTCTTACCGAAAACACATCCCAAACCATGACCTGCAAATGTACCAAATGCAAACTGTATACGGTCTGCACTCTTACTGAACACATCCCAAACTTTAACTTCAAATGCACCCAACGCAAACTGTACACGTTCTGAACTCTTACCGAACACACATCCCAAACCTGACCTTCAAATGCACCAAACGCAAACTATACACGGTCTGAACTCTTACTGAACACATCCCAAACTTGATCTTCAAATGCACCAAACGCAAACTGTACACGGTCTGAAATCTTACCGAACACATTCCAAACCTGACCTTCAAATGCACCCAATGCAAACTGTACACGGTCTGAACTCTTACTGAAAACATCCGAAACTTGAACTTCAAATGCAAAAAACGCAAACTGTACATGGTCTGAACTCTTACAGAACACGTCCCAAACCTGACCTTCAAATGCACCAAACGCAAACTGTACACGGTCTGAACTTCTACTGAATACTTCCCAAACCTGACCTTCAAATGCACCAAACGCAAACTGTACACGGTCTGAAATCTTACCGAACACATTCCAAACCTGACCTTCAAATGCACCCAATGCAAACTGTACACGGTCTGAACTCTTACTGAAAACAGCCGAAACTTGAACTTCAAATGCAAAAAACGCAAACTGTACATGGTCTGAACTCTTACAGAACACGTCCCAAACCTGACCTTCAAATGCACCAAACGCAAACTGTACACGGTCTGAACTTCTACTGAATACTTCCCAAACCTGACCTTCAAATGCACCAAACGCAAACCGTACACAATCTGAACTCTTACCGAACACACATCCCAAACCATGACCTTCAATTGTAACAAACACAAACTGTATACGGTCTGAACTCTTACTGAATACATCCCAAAACTGACCTTCAAATGCACCAAACGCAAACTGTACACGATCTGAATTCTTACCGAACACAACCCAAACCTGACCTTCAAATGCTCCAAATGCAAACTGTACATGGTCTGAAGTCTTACCGAACACATCACAAACTTGAACTTCAAATGCACCAAACGAAAACTGTGTACGGTCTGAACTCTTACTGAACACATCCCAAACTTGAACTTCAAATGCACCCAACGCAAACTGTACACGTTCTAAACTCTTACCGAACACACATCCCAAACCTGACCTTCAAATGCACCAAACGCAAACTGTACACGGTCTGAACGCTTTATGAACACATCCCAAACCTGACCTTCAAATGCACCAAATGCAAACTGTACACGGTCTGATCACTTACTGAACACATCCCAAACCTGACCTTCAAATGCACCAAAAGCAAACTATACACGGTCTGAACTCTTACTGAACACATCCCAAACTTGAACTTCTAATGCACCAAACGCAAACTGTACACGGTCTGAACTCTTACCGAACACATCCCAAACCTGACCTTCAAATGCTCCAAATGCAAACTGTACATGGTCTGAAGACTTACTGAACACCTCCCAAACTTGAACTTCAAATGCACCAAACGCAAACTGTACACGATCTGAACTCTTACTGAACATATATCCCACACTTCAACTTCAAATGCACCAAATGCAAACTGTACATGGTATAAACTTTACTGAACACATCCCAAACTGACCTTCAATTGCACCGAACGCAAACTGTACACGGTCTGAACTATTACTGAACACATCCCAAACCTGACCTTCAAATGCACCAAACGCAAACTGTACACGGTCTGAACTCTTACCGAAAACACATCCCAAACCATGACCTGCAAATGTACCAAATGCAAACTGTATACGGTCTGCACTCTTACTGAACACATCCCAAACTTTAACTTCAAATGCACCCAACGCAAACTGTACACGTTCTGAACTCTTACCGAACACACATCCCAAACCTGACCTTCAAATGCACCAAACGCAAACTATACACGGTCTGAACTCTTACTGAACACATCCCAAACTTGATCTTCAAATGCACCAAACGCAAACTGTACACGGTCTGAAATCTTACCGAACACATTCCAAACCTGACCTTCAAATACACCCAATGCAAACTGTACACGGTCTGAACTCTTACTGAAAACATCCGAAACTTGAACTTCAAATGCAAAAAACGCAAACTGTACATGGTCTGAACTCTTACAGAACACGTCCCAAACCTGACCTTCAAATGCACCAAACGCAAACTGTACACGGTCTGAACTTCTACTGAATACTTCCCAAACCTGACCTTCAAATGCACCAAACGCAAACTGTACACGGTCTGAAATCTTACCGAACACATTCCAAACCTGACCTTCAAATGCACCCAATGCAAACTGTACACGGTCTGAACTCTTACTGAAAACATCCGAAACTTGAACTTCAAATGCAAAAAACGCAAACTGTACATGGTCTGAACTCTTACAGAACACGTCCCAAACCTGACCTTCAAATGCACCAAACGCAAACTGTACACGGTCTGAACTTCTACTGAATACTTCCCAAACCTGACCTTCAAATGCACCAAACGCAAACCGTACACAATCTGAACTCTTACCGAACACACATCCCAAACCATGACCTTCAATTGTAACAAACACAAACTGTATACGGTCTGAACTCTTACTGAATACATCCCAAAACTGACCTTCAAATGCACCAAACGCAAACTGTACACGATCTGAATTCTTACCGAACACAACCCAAACCTGACCTTCAAATGCTCCAAATGCAAACTGTACATGGTCTGAAGTCTTACCGAACACATCACAAACTTGAACTTCAAATGCACCAAACGAAAACTGTGTACGGTCTGAACTCTTACTGAACACATCCCAAACTTGAACTTCAAATGCACCCAACGCAAACTGTACACGTTCTAAACTCTTACCGAACACACATCCCAAACCTGACCTTCAAATGCACCAAACGCAAACTGTACACGGTCTCAACCCTTACTGAACACATCCCAAACCTGACCTTCAAATGCACCAAACGCAAACTGTACACGGTCTGAACTTTACTGAACACATCCCAAACCTGACCTTCAATTGCACCGAACGCAAACTGTACACGGTCTGAAATCTTACAGAACACATTCCAAACCTGACCTTCAATTGCACCAAATGCAAACTGTACACGGTCTGAACTCTTACTGAACACATACCAAACTTGAACTTCAAATACACCAAATGCAAACTGTACACGGTCTGAACTCTTACTGAACACATAACCCACACTTCAACTTCAAATGCACCAAACGCAAACTGTACATGGTATAAACTTCACTGAACACATCCCAAACCTGACCTTCAATTCCACCTAACGTAAACTGAACACGGTCTGAAATCTTACAGAACACATTCCAAACCTGACATTCAAATGCACCAAACTCAAACTGTATACGGTCTGAATCCTTACTGAACACATCCCAAGCCTGACCTTCAAATGCACCAAACGCAAACTGTACACGGTCTGAACATTACTGAACACATCCCAAACTTGACCTTCAATTGCACCGAACGCAAACTGTACAGGGTCTGAACTCTTACTGAACACATCCCAAACTTGAACTTCAAATGCACCAAATGTAAACTGTACACGGTCTGAAATCTTACTGAACACATATCCCAAACTTGAACTTCAAATGCACCAAACCCAAACTGTACACGGTCTGAAGTTTACTGAACACATCCCAAACCTGACCTTCAAATGCACCAAACGCAAATTGTACACGGTCTGAACTTTACTGAACACATCCCAAACCTGACCTTCAATTGCACCGAATGCAAACTGCACACGGTCTGAACTCTTACCGAACAAATCCCAAACTTGAACTTCAAATGCACCAAACGCAAACTGTATACGGTCTGAACCCTTACTGAACACATCCCAAACCTGACCTTCAAATGTACCAAACGCAAACTGTACACGGTCTGAACTTTACTGAACACATCCCAAACCTGACCTTCAATTGCACTGAACGCAATCTGTACACAGTCTGAACTCTTACTGAACACATCCCAAACTTGAACTTCAAATGCACCAAATGCAAAGTGTACACGGTCTGAACTCTTACTGAACTCATATTCCAAAACTGACCTTCAAATGCACCAAACGCAAACTGTACATGGTATAAACTTTACTGAACACATCCCAAACCTGACCTTCAATTGCACCTAATGCAAACTGTACACGGTCTGAAATCTTACAGAACACATTCCAAACCTGACCTTCAAATGCACCAAACGCAAACTGTACACGGTCTGAACTCTTACCGAACACACATCCCAAACCATGACCTTCAAATGTACCAAATGCAAACTGTATGCGGTCTGCACTCTTACTGAACACATCCCAAACTTTAACTTCAAATGCACCCAACGCAAACTGTACACGTTCTGAACTCTTACCGAACACACATCCCAAACCTGACATCCAACTGCACCAAACGTAAACTGTACACGATCTGAACACTTACTGAACACATCCCAAACCTGACTTTCAAATGCACCCAATGCAAACTGTACACGGTCTGAACTTTACTGAACAAATCCCAAACCTGACCTTCAATTGCACCAAACGCAAACTGTACACGGTCTGAACTCTTACCGAACACACATCCCAAACCATGACCTTCAAATGTACCAAATGCAAACTGTATGCGGTCTGCACTCTTACTGAACACATCCCAAACTTTAACTTCAAATGCACCCAACGCAAACTGTACACGTTCTGAACTCTTACCGAACACACATCCCAAACCTGACATCCAACTGCACCAAACGTAAACTGTACACGATCTGAACACTTACTGAACACATCCCAAACCTGACTTTCAAATGCACCCAATGCAAACTGTACACGGTCTGAACTTTACTGAACAAATCCCAAACCTGACCTTCAATTGCACCGAACGCAAACTGCACACGGTCTGAACTCTTACTGATCATATCCCAAACTTGAACTTCAACTGCACCAAACGCAAACTGCACACGGTCTGATCTCTTACTGAAAACATCCCAAACCGGACCTTCAAATGCACCAAACACAAACTGTACACGGTCTGATCTCTTACTGAACACATCCCAAACCTGACCTTCAAATGCACCAAAAGCAAACTATACACAGTCGGATCTCTTACCGAACACATCCCAAACTTGAACTTCAAATGCACCAAATGCAAACTGCACACGGTGTGAAATCTTACTGAACACATATCCCAAACTTGAACTTCAAATGCACCAAACACAAACTGCACACGGTCTGATCTCTTACTGAACACATCCCAAACCGGACCTTCAAATGCACCAAACGCAAACTGTACACGGTCTGATCTCTTACTGAACACATCCCAAACCTGACCTTCAAATGCACCAAAAGCAAACTGTACACGGTCTGAACGCTTTCTGAACACATCCCAAACCTGACCTTCAAATGCACCAAACGCAAACTGTACACGGTCTGAACGCTTTCTGAACACATCCCAAACCTGACCTTCAAATGCACCAAATGCAAACTGTACACGGTCTGATCACTTACTGAACACATCCCAAACCTGACCTTCAAATGCACGAAAAGCAAACTATACACGGTCTGAACTCTTACTGAACACATCCCAAACTTGAACTTCTAATGCACCAAACGCAAACTGTACACGGTCTGAACTCTTACCGAACACATCCCAAACCTGACCTTCAAATGCTCCAAATGCAAACTGTACATGGTCTGAAGACTTACTGAACACCTCCCAAACTTGAACTTCAAATGCACCAAACACAAACTGTACACGATCTGAACTCTTACTGAACATATATCCCACACTTCAACTTCAAATGCACCAAATGCAAACTGTACATGGTATAAACTTTACTGAACACATCCCAAACTGACCTTCAATTGCACCGAACGCAAACTGTACACGGTCTGAACTCTTACTGAACACATCCCAAACCTGACCTTCAAATGCACCAAACGCAAACTGTACACGGTCTGAACTCTTACCGAAAACACATCCCAAACCATGACCTGCAAATGTACCAAATGCAAACTGTATACGGTCTGCACTCTTACTGAACACATCCCAAACTTTAACTTCAAATGCACCCAACGCAAACTGTACACGTTCTGAACTCTTACCGAACACACATCCCAAACCTGACCTTCAAATGCACCAAACGCAAACTATACACGGTCTGAACTCTTACCGAACACACATCCCAAACCATGACCTTCAAATGTACCAAATGCAAACTGTATGCGGTCTGCACTCTTACTGAACACATCCCAAACTTTAACTTCAACTGCACCAAACGTAAACTGTACACGATCTGAACACTTACTGAACACATCCCAAACCTGACCTTCAAATGCACCCAATGCAAACTGTACACAGTCTGAACTCTTACTGAACACATCCCAAACTTGATCTTCAAATGCACCAAACGCAAACTGTACACGGTCTGAAATCTTACCGAACACATTCCAAACCTGACCTTCAAATGCACCCAATGCAAACTGTACACGGTCTGAACTCTTACTGAAAACATCCGAAACTTGAACTTCAAATGCAAAAAACGCAAACTGTACATGGTCTGAACTCTTACAGAACACGTCCCAAACCTGACCTTCAAATGCACCAAACGCAAACCGTACACAATCTGAACTCTTACCGAACACACATCCGAAACCATGACCTTCAATTGTAACAAACACAAACTGTATACGGTCTGAACTCTTACTGAATACATCCCAAAACTGACCTTCAAATGCACCAAACGCAAACTGTACACGATCTGAATTCTTACCGAACACAACCCAAACCTGACCTTCAAATGCTCCAAATGCAAACTGTACATGGTCTGAAGTCTTACCGAACACATCACAAACTTGAACTTCAAATGCACCAAACGAAAACTGTGTACGGTCTGAACTCTTACTGAACACATCCCAAACTTGAACTTCAAATGCACCCAACGCAAACTGTACACGTTCTAAACTCTTACCGAACACACATCCCAAACCTGACCTTCAAATGCACCAAACGCAAACTGTACACGGTCTCAACCCTTACTGAACACATCCCAAACCTGACCTTCAAATGCACCAAACGCAAACTGTGCACGGTCTGAACTTTACTGAACACATCCCAAACCTGACCTTCAATTGCACCGAACGCAAACTGTACACGGTCTGAAATCTTACAGAACACATTCCAAACCTGACCTTCAATTGCACCAAACGCAAACTGTACACGGTCTGAACTCTTACTGAACACATACCAAACTTGAACTTCAAATACACCAAATGCAAACTGTACACGGTCTGAACTCTTACTGAACACATAACCCACACTTCAACTTCAAATGCACCAAACGCAAACTGTACATGGTATAAACTTCACTGAACACATCCCAAACCTGACCTTCAATTCCACCTAACGTAAACTGTACACGGTCTGAAATCTTACAGAACACATTCCAAACCTGACATTCAAATGCACCAAACTCAAACTGTACATGGTCTGAACACTTACCTAACACATCCCAAACTTGAACTTCAAATGCACCAAACCCAAACTGTACACGGTCTGAAGTTTACTGAACACATCCCAAACCTGACCTTCAAATGCACCAAACGCAAATTGTACACGGTCTGAACTTTACTGAACACATCCCAAACCTGACCTTCAATTGCACCGAATGCAAACTGCACACGGTCTGAACTCTTACTGAACACATCCCAAACCTGACCTTCAAATGCTCCAAATGCAAACTGTACATGGTCTGAAGACTTACTGAACACCTCCCAAACTTGAACTTCAAATGCACCAAACGCAAACTGTACACGATCTGAACTCTTACTGAACATATATCCCACACTTCAACTTCAAATGCACCAAATGCAAACTGTACATGGTATAAACTTTACTGAACACATCCCAAACTGACCTTCAATTGCACCGAACGCAAACTGTACACGGTCTGAACTCTTACTGAACACATCCCAAACCTGACCTTCAAATGCACCAAACGCAAACTGTACACGGTCTGAACTCTTACCGAAAACACATCCCAAACCATGACCTGCAAATGTACCAAATGCAAACTGTATACGGTCTGCACTCTTACTGAACACATCCCAAACTTTAACTTCAAATGCACCCAACGCAAACTGTACACGTTCTGAACTCTTACCGAACACACATCCCAAACCTGACCTTCAAATGCACCAAACGCAAACTATACACGGTCTGAACTCTTACCGAACACACATCCCAAACCATGACCTTCAAATGTACCAAATGCAAACTGTATGCGGTCTGCACTCTTACTGAACACATCCCAAACTTTAACTTCAACTGCACCAAACGTAAACTGTACACGATCTGAACACTTACTGAACACATCCCAAACCTGACCTTCAAATGCACCCAATGCAAACTGTACACAGTCTGAACTCTTACTGAACACATCCCAAACTTGATCTTCAAATGCACCAAACGCAAACTGTACACGGTCTGAAATCTTACCGAACACATTCCAAACCTGACCTTCAAATGCACCCAATGCAAACTGTACACGGTCTGAACTCTTACTGAAAACATCCGAAACTTGAACTTCAAATGCAAAAAACGCAAACTGTACATGGTCTGAACTCTTACAGAACACGTCCCAAACCTGACCTTCAAATGCACCAAACGCAAACTGTACACGGTCTGAACTTCTACTGAATACTTCCCAAACCTGACCTTCAAATGCACCAAACGCAAACCGTACACAATCTGAACTCTTACCGAACACACATCCCAAACCATGACCTTCAATTGTAACAAACACAAACTGTATACGGTCTGAACTCTTACTGAATACATCCCAAAACTGACCTTCAAATGCACCAAACGCAAACTGTACACGATCTGAATTCTTACCGAACACAACCCAAACCTGACCTTCAAATGCTCCAAATGCAAACTGTACATGGTCTGAAGTCTTACCGAACACATCACAAACTTGAACTTCAAATGCACCAAACGAAAACTGTGTACGGTCTGAACTCTTACTGAACACATCCCAAACTTGAACTTCAAATGCACCCAACGCAAACTGTACACGTTCTAAACTCTTACCGAACACACATCCCAAACCTGACCTTCAAATGCACCAAACGCAAACTACACGGTCTCAACCCTTACTGAACACATCCCAAACCTGACCTTCAAATGCACCAAACGCAAACTGTACACGGTCTGAACTTTACTGAACACATCCCAAACCTGACCTTCAATTGCACCGAACGCAAACTGTACACGGTCTGAAATCTTACAGAACACATTCCAAACCTGACCTTCAATTGCACCAAACGCAAACTGTACACGGTCTGAACTCTTACTGAACACATACCAAACTTGAACTTCAAATACACCAAATGCAAACTGTACACGGTCTGAACTCTTACTGAACACATAACCCACACTTCAACTTCAAATGCACCAAACGCAAACTGTACATGGTATAAACTTCACTGAACACATCCCAAACCTGACCTTCAATTCCACCTAACGTAAACTGTACACGGTCTGAAATCTTACAGAACACATTCCAAAACTGACATTCAAATGCACCAAACTCAAACTGTACACGGTCTGAACTCTTACCTAACACATCCCAAACTTGAACTTCAAATGCACCAAACGCAAACTGTATACGGTCTGAATCCTTACTGAACACATCCCAAGCCTGACCTTCAAATGCACCAAACGCAAACTGTACACGGTCTGAACATTACTGAACACATCCCAAACTTGACCTTCAATTGCACCGAACGCAAACTGTACAGGGTCTGAACTCTTACTGAACACATCCCAAACTTGAACTTCAAATGCACCAAATGTAAACTGTACACGGTCTGAAATCTTACTGAACACATATCCCAAACTTGAACTTCAAATGCACCAAACCCAAACTGTACACGGTCTGAAGTTTACTGAACACATCCCAAACCTGACCTTCAAATGCACCAAACGCAAATTGTACACGGTCTGAACTTTACTGAACACATCCCAAACCTGACCTTCAATTGCACCGAATGCAAACTGCACACGGTCTGAACTCTTACTGAACACATCCCAAACTTGAACTTCAAATGCACCAAACGCAAACTGTACACGGTCTGAAGTTTACTGAACACATCCCAAACCTGACCTTCAAATGCACCAAACGCAAACTGTACACGGTCTCAACCCTTACTGAACACATCCCAAACCTGACCTTCAAATGCACCAAACGCAAACTGTACACGGTCTGAACTTTACTGAACACATCCCAAACCTGACCTTCAATTGCACCGAATGCAAACTGCACACGGTCTGAACTCTTACTGAACACATCCCAAACCTGACCTTCAAATGCTCCAAATGCAAACTGTACATGGTCTGAAGACTTACTGAACACCTCCCAAAGTTGAACTTCAAATGCACCAAACGCAAACTGTACACGATCTGAACTCTTACTGAACATATATCCCACACTTCAACTTCAAATGCACCAAATGCAAACTGTACATGGTATAAACTTTACTGAACACATCCCAAACTGACCTTCAATTGCACCGAACGCAAACTGTACACGGTCTGAACTCTTACTGAACACATCCCAAACCTGACCTTCAAATGCACCAAACGCAAACTGTACACGGTCTGAACTCTTACCGAAAACACATCCCAAACCATGACCTGCAAATGTACCAAATGCAAACTGTATACGGTCTGCACTCTTACTGAACACATCCCAAACTTTAACTTCAAATGCACCCAACGCAAACTGTACACGTTCTGAACTCTTACCGAACACACATCCCAAACCTGACTTTCAAATGCACCAAACGCAAACTATACACGGTCTGAACTCTTACCGAACACACATCCCAAACCATGACCTTCAAATGTACCAAATGCAAACTGTATGCGGTCTGCACTCTTACTGAACACATCCCAAACTTTAACTTCAACTGCACCAAACGTAAACTGTACACGATCTGAACACTTACTGAACACATCCCAAACCTGACCTTCAAATGCACCCAATGCAAACTGTACACAGTCTGAACTCTTACTGAACACATCCCAAACTTGATCTTCAAATGCACCAAACGCAAACTGTACACGGTCTGAAATCTTACCGAACACATTCCAAACCTGACCTTCAAATGCACCCAATGCAAACTGTACACGGTCTGAACTCTTACTGAAAACATCCGAAACTTGAACTTCAAATGCAAAAAACGCAAACTGTACATGGTCTGAACTCTTACAGAACACGTCCCAAACCTGACCTTCAAATGCACCAAACGCAAACTGTACACGGTCTGAACTTCTACTGAATACTTCCCAAACCTGACCTTCAAATGCACCAAACGCAAACCGTACACAATCTGAACTCTTACCGAACACACATCCCAAACCATGACCTTCAATTGTAACAAACACAAACTGTATACGGTCTGAACTCTTACTGAATACATCCCAAAACTGACCTTCAAATGCACCAAACGCAAACTGTACACGATCTGAATTCTTACCGAACACAACCCAAACCTGACCTTCAAATGCTCCAAATGCAAACTGTACATGGTCTGAAGTCTTACCGAACACATCACAAACTTGAACTTCAAATGCACCAAACGAAAACTGTGTACGGTCTGAACTCTTACTGAACACATCCCAAACTTGAACTTCAAATGCACCCAACGCAAACTGTACACGTTCTAAACTCTTACCGAACACACATCCCAAACCTGACCTTCAAATGCACCAAACGCAAACTGTACACGGTCTCAACCCTTACTGAACACATCCCAAACCTGACCTTCAAATGCACCAAACGCAAACTGTACACGGTCTGAACTTTACTGAACACATCCCAAACCTGACCTTCAATTGCACCGAACGCAAACTGTACACGGTCTGAAATCTTACAGAACACATTCCAAACCTGACCTTCAATTGCACCAAACGCAAACTGTACACGGTCTGAACTCTTACTGAACACATACCAAACTTGAACTTCAAATACACCAAATGCAAACTGTACACGGTCTGAACTCTTACTGAACACATAACCCACACTTCAACTTCAAATGCACCAAACGCAAACTGTACATGGTATAAACTTCACTGAACACATCCCAAACCTGACCTTCAATTCCACCTAACGTAAACTGTACACGGTCTGAAATCTTACAGAACACATTCCAAACCTGACATTCAAATGCACCAAACTCAAACTGTACACGGTCTGAACTCTTACCTAACACATCCCAAACTTGAACTTCAAATGCACCAAACGCAAACTGTATACGGTCTGAATCCTTACTGAACACATCCCAAGCCTGACCTTCAAATGCACCAAACGCAAACTGTACACGGTCTGAACATTACTGAACACATCCCAAACTTGACCTTCAATTGCACCGAACGCAAACTGTACAGGGTCTGAACTCTTACTGAACACATCCCAAACTTGAACTTCAAATGCACCAAATGTAAACTGTACACGGTCTGAAATCTTACTGAACACATATCCCAAACTTGAACTTCAAATGCACCAAACCCAAACTGTACACGGTCTGAAGTTTACTGAACACATCCCAAACCTGACCTTCAAATGCACCAAACGCAAATTGTACACGGTCTGAACTTTACTGAACACATCCCAAACCTGACCTTCAATTGCACCGAATGCAAACTGCACACGGTCTGAACTCTTACTGAACACATCCCAAACTTGAACTTCAAATGCACCAAACGCAAACTGTACACGGTCTGAAGTTTACTGCACACATCCCAAACCTGACCTTCAAATGCACCAAACGCAAACTGTACACGGTCTCAACCCTTACTGAACACATCCCAAACCTGACCTTCAAATGCACCAAACGCAAACTGTACACGGTCTGAACTTTACTGAACACATCCCAAACCTGACCTTCAATTGCACCGAACGCAAACTGTACACGGTCTGAAATCTTACAGAACACATTCCAAACCTGACCTTCAATTGCACCAAACGCAAACTGTACACGGTCTGAACTCTTACTGAACACATACCAAACTTGAACTTCAAATACACCAAATGCAAACTGTACACGGTCTGAACTCTTACTGAACACATAACCCACACTTCAACTTCAAATGCACCAAACGCAAACTGTACATGGTATAAACTTCACTGAACACATCCCAAACCTGACCTTCAATTCCACCTAACGTAAACTGTACACGGTCTGAAATCTTACAGAACACATTCCAAACCTGACATTCAAATGCACCAAACTCAAACTGTACATGGTCTGAACACTTACCTAACACATCCCAAACTTGAACTTCAAATGCACCAAACGCAAACTGTATACGGTCTGAATCCTTACTGAACACATCCCAAGCCTGACCTTCAAATGCACCAAACGCAAACTGTACACGGTCTGAACATTACTGAACACATCCCAAACTTGACCTTCAATTGCACCGAACGCAAACTGTACAGGGTCTGAACTCTTACTGAACACATCCCAAACTTGAACTTCAAATGCACCAAATGTAAACTGTACACGGTCTGAAATCTTACTGAACACATATCCCAAACTTGAACTTCAAATGCACCAAACCCAAACTGTACACGGTCTGAAGTTTACTGAACACATCCCAAACCTGACCTTCAAATGCACCAAACGCAAATTGTACACGGTCTGAACTTTACTGAACACATCCCAAACCTGACCTTCAATTGCACCGAATGCAAACTGCACATGGTCTGAACTCTTACTGAACACATCCCAAACTTGAACTTCAAATGCACCAAACGCAAACTGTACACGGTCTGAAGTTTACTGAACACATCCCAAACCTGACCTTCAAATGCACCAAACGCAAATTGTACACGGTCTGAACTTTACTGAACACATCCCAAACCTGACCTTCAATTGCACCGAATGCAAACTGCACACGGTCTGAACTCTTACCGAACACATCCCAAACTTGAACTTCAAATGCACCAAACGCAAACTGTATACGGTCTGAACCCTTACTGAACACATCCCAAACCTGACCTTCAAATGTACCAAACGCAAACTGTACACGGTCTGAACTTTACTGAACACATCCCAAACCTGACCTTCAATTGCACTGAACGCAATCTGTACACAGTCTGAACTCTTACTGAACACATCCCAAACTTGAACTTCAAATGCACCAAATGCAAAGTGTACACGGTCTGAACTCTTACTGAACTCATATTCCAAAACTGACCTTCAAATGCACCAAACGCAAACTGTACATGGTATAAATCTTACTGAACACATATCCCAAACTTGAACTTCAAATGCACCAAACACAAACTGCACACGGTCTGATCTCTTACTGAACACATCCCAAACCGGACCTTCAAATGCACCAAACGCAAACTGTACACGGTCTGATCTCTTACTGAACACATCCCAAACCTGACCTTCAAATGCACCAAAAGCAAACTGTACACGGTCTGAACGCTTTCTGAACACATCCCAAACCTGACCTTCAAATGCACCAAACGCAAACTGTACACGGTCTGAACGCTTTCTGAACACATCCCAAACCTGACCTTCAAATGCACCAAATGCAAACTGTACACGGTCTGATCACTTACTGAACACTTCCCAAACCTGACCTTCAAATGCACCAAACGCAAACTGTACACGGTCTGAACTTTACTGAACACATCCGAAACCTGACCTTCAATTGCACCGAATGCAAACTGCACACGGTCTGAACTCTTACTGAACACATCCCAAACCTGACCTTCAAATGCTCCAAATGCAAACTGTACATGGTCTGAAGACTTACTGAACACCTCCCAAAGTTGAACTTCAAATGCACCAAACGCAAACTGTACACGATCTGAACTCTTACTGAACATATATCCCACACTTCAACTTCAAATGCACCAAATGCAAACTGTACATGGTATAAACTTTACTGAACACATCCCAAACTGACCTTCAATTGCACCGAACGCAAACTGTACACGGTCTGAACTCTTACTGAACACATCCCAAACCTGACCTTCAAATGCACCAAACGCAAACTGTACACGGTCTGAACTCTTACCGAAAACACATCCCAAACCATGACCTGCAAATGTACCAAATGCAAACTGTATACGGTCTGCACTCTTACTGAACACATCCCAAACTTTAACTTCAAATGCACCCAACGCAAACTGTACACGTTCTGAACTCTTACCGAACACACATCCCAAACCTGACTTTCAAATGCACCAAACGCAAACTATACACGGTCTGAACTCTTACCGAACACACATCCCAAACCATGACCTTCAAATGTACCAAATGCAAACTGTATGCGGTCTGCACTCTTACTGAACACATCCCAAACTTTAACTTCAACTGCACCAAACGTAAACTGTACACGATCTGAACACTTACTGAACACATCCCAAACCTGACCTTCAAATGCACCCAATGCAAACTGTACACAGTCTGAACTCTTACTGAACACATCCCAAACTTGATCTTCAAATGCACCAAACGCAAACTGTACACGGTCTGAAATCTTACCGAACACATTCCAAACCTGACCTTCAAATGCACCCAATGCAAACTGTACACGGTCTGAACTCTTACTGAAAACATCCGAAACTTGAACTTCAAATGCAAAAAACGCAAACTGTACATGGTCTGAACTCTTACAGAACACGTCCCAAACCTGACCTTCAAATGCACCAAACGCAAACTGTACACGGTCTGAACTTCTACTGAATACTTCCCAAACCTGACCTTCAAATGCACCAAACGCAAACCGTACACAATCTGAACTCTTACCGAACACACATCCCAAACCATGACCTTCAATTGTAACAAACACAAACTGTATACGGTCTGAACTCTTACTGAATACATCCCAAAACTGACCTTCAAATGCACCAAACGCAAACTGTACACGATCTGAATTCTTACCGAACACAACCCAAACCTGACCTTCAAATGCTCCAAATGCAAACTGTACATGGTCTGAAGTCTTACCGAACACATCACAAACTTGAACTTCAAATGCACCAAACGAAAACTGTGTACGGTCTGAACTCTTACTGAACACATCCCAAACTTGAACTTCAAATGCACCCAACGCAAACTGTACACGTTCTAAACTCTTACCGAACACACATCCCAAACCTGACCTTCAAATGCACCAAACGCAAACTGTACACGGTCTCAACCCTTACTGAACACATCCCAAACCTGACCTTCAAATGCACCAAACGCAAACTGTACACGGTCTGAACTTTACTGAACACATCCCAAACCTGACCTTCAATTGCACCGAACGCAAACTGTACACGGTCTGAAATCTTACAGAACACATTCCAAACCTGACCTTCAATTGCACCAAACGCAAACTGTACACGGTCTGAACTCTTACTGAACACATACCAAACTTGAACTTCAAATACACCAAATGCAAACTGTACATGGTCTGAACTCTTACTGAACACATAACCCACACTTCAACTTCAAATGCACCAAACGCAAACTGTACATGGTATAAACTTCACTGAACACATCCCAAACCTGACCTTCAATTCCACCTAACGTAAACTGTACACGGTCTGAAATCTTACAGAACACATTCCAAACCTGACATTCAAATGCACCAAACTCAAACTGTACACGGTCTGAACTCTTACCTAACACATCCCAAACTTGAACTTCAAATGCACCAAACGCAAACTGTATACGGTCTGAATCCTTACTGAACACATCCCAAGCCTGACCTTCAAATGCACCAAACGCAAACTGTACACGGTCTGAACATTACTGAACACATCCCAAACTTGACCTTCAATTGCACCGAACGCAAACTGTACAGGGTCTGAACTCTTACTGAACACATCCCAAACTTGAACTTCAAATGCACCAAATGTAAACTGTACACGGTCTGAAATCTTACTGAACACATATCCCAAACTTGAACTTCAAATGCACCAAACCCAAACTGTACACGGTCTGAAGTTTACTGAACACATCCCAAACCTGACCTTCAAATGCACCAAACGCAAATTGTACACGGTCTGAACTTTACTGAACACATCCCAAACCTGACCTTCAATTGCACCGAATGCAAACTGCACACGGTCTGAACTCTTACTGAACACATCCCAAACTTGAACTTCAAATGCACCAAACGCAAACTGTACACGGTCTGAAGTTTACTGCACACATCCCAAACCTGACCTTCAAATGCACCAAACGCAAACTGTACACGGTCTCAACCCTTACTGAACACATCCCAAACCTGACCTTCAAATGCACCAAACGCAAACTGTACACGGTCTGAACTTTACTGAACACATCCCAAACCTGACCTTCAATTGCACCGAACGCAAACTGTACACGGTCTGAAATCTTACAGAACACATTCCAAACCTGACCTTCAATTGCACCAAACGCAAACTGTACACGGTCTGAACTCTTACTGAACACATACCAAACTTGAACTTCAAATACACCAAATGCAAACTGTACACGGTCTGAACTCTTACTGAACACATAACCCACACTTCAACTTCAAATGCACCAAACGCAAACTGTACATGGTATAAACTTCACTGAACACATCCCAAACCTGACCTTCAATTCCACCTAACGTAAACTGTACACGGTCTGAAATCTTACAGAACACATTCCAAACCTGACATTCAAATGCACCAAACTCAAACTGTACATGGTCTGAACACTTACCTAACACATCCCAAACTTGAACTTCAAATGCACCAAACGCAAACTGTATACGGTCTGAATCCTTACTGAACACATCCCAAGCCTGACCTTCAAATGCACCAAACGCAAACTGTACACGGTCTGAACATTACTGAACACATCCCAAACTTGACCTTCAATTGCACCGAACGCAAACTGTACAGGGTCTGAACTCTTACTGAACACATCCCAAACTTGAACTTCAAATGCACCAAATGTAAACTGTACACGGTCTGAAATCTTACTGAACACATATCCCAAACTTGAACTTCAAATGCACCAAACCCAAACTGTACACGGTCTGAAGTTTACTGAACACATCCCAAACCTGACCTTCAAATGCACCAAACGCAAATTGTACACGGTCTGAACTTTACTGAACACATCCCAAACCTGACCTTCAATTGCACCGAATGCAAACTGCACATGGTCTGAACTCTTACTGAACACATCCCAAACTTGAACTTCAAATGCACCAAACGCAAACTGTACACGGTCTGAAGTTTACTGAACACATCCCAAACCTGACCTTCAAATGCACCAAACGCAAATTGTACACGGTCTGAACTTTACTGAACACATCCCAAACCTGACCTTCAATTGCACCGAATGCAAACTGCACACGGTCTGAACTCTTACCGAACACATCCCAAACTTGAACTTCAAATGCACCAAACGCAAACTGTATACGGTCTGAACCCTTACTGAACACATCCCAAACCTGACCTTCAAATGTACCAAACGCAAACTGTACACGGTCTGAACTTTACTGAACACATCCCAAACCTGACCTTCAATTGCACTGAACGCAATCTGTACACAGTCTGAACTCTTACTGAACACATCCCAAACTTGAACTTCAAATGCACCAAATGCAAAGTGTACACGGTCTGAACTCTTACTGAACTCATATTCCAAAACTGACCTTCAAATGCACCAAACGCAAACTGTACATGGTATAAACTTTACTGAACACATCCCAAACCTGACCTTCAATTGCACCTAATGCAAACTGTACACGGTCTGAAATCTTACAGAACACATTCCAAACCTGACCTTCAAATGCACCAAACGCAAACTGTACACGGTCTGAACTCTTACCGAACACACATCCCAAACCATGACCTTCAAATGTACCAAATGCAAACTGTATGCGGTCTGCACCCTTACTGAACACATCCCAAACTTTAACTTCAAATGCACCCAACGCAAACTGTACACGTTCTGAACTCTTACCGAACACACATCCCAAACCTGACATCCAACTGCACCAAACGTAAACTGTACACGATCTGAACACTTACTGAACACATCCCAAACCTGACCTTCAAATGCACCCAATGCAAACTGTACACGGTCTGAACTTTACTGAACAAATCCCAAACCTGACCTTCAATTGCACCGAACGCAAACTGCACACGGTCTGAACTCTTACTGATCATATCCCAAACTTGAACTTCAACTGCACCAAACGCAAACTGCACACGGTCTGATCTCTTACTGAAAACATCCCAAACCGGACCTTCAAATGCACCAAACACAAACTGTACACGGTCTGATCTCTTACTGAACACATCCCAAACCTGACCTTCAAATGCACCAAAAGCAAACTATACACAGTCGGATCTCTTACCGAACACATCCCAAACTTGAACTTCAAATGCACCAAATGCAAACTGCACACGGTGTGAAATCTTACTGAACACATATCCCAAACTTGAACTTCAAATGCACCAAACACAAACTGCACACGGTCTGATCTCTTACTGAACACATCCCAAACCGGACCTTCAAATGCACCAAACGCAAACTGTACACGGTCTGATCTCTTACTGAACACATCCCAAACCTGACCTTCAAATGCACCAAAAGCAAACTGTACACGGTCTGAACGCTTTCTGAACACATCCCAAACCTGACCTTCAAATGCACCAAACGCAAATTGTACACGGTCTGAACGCTTTCTGAACACATCCCAAACCTGACCTTCAAATGCACCAAATGCAAACTGTACACGGTCTGATCACTTACTGAACACATCCCAAACCTGACCTTCAAATGCACCAAAAGCAAACTATACACGGTCTGAACTCTTACTGAACACATCCCAAACTTGAACTTCTAATGCACCAAACGCAAACTGTACACGGTCTGAACTCTTACCGAACACATCCCAAACCTGACCTTCAAATGCTCCAAATGCAAACTGTACATGGTCTGAAGACTTACTGAACACCTCCCAAACTTGAACTTCAAATGCACCAAACGCAAACTGTACACGATCTGAACTCTTACTGAACATATATCCCACACTTCAACTTCAAATGCACCAAATGCAAACTGTACATGGTATAAACTTTACTGAACACATCCCAAACTGACCTTCAATTGCACCGAACGCAAACTGTACACGGTCTGAACTCTTACTGAACACATCCCAAACCTGACCTTCAAATGCACCAAACGCAAACTGTACACGGTCTGAACTCTTACCGAAAACACATCCCAAACCATGACCTGCAAATGTACCAAATGCAAACTGTATACGGTCTGCACTCTTACTGAACACATCCCAAACTTTAACTTCAAATGCACCCAACGCAAACTGTACACGTTCTGAACTCTTACCGAACACACATCCCAAACCTGACCTTCAAATGCACCAAACGCAAACTATACACGGTCTGAACTCTTACCGAACACACATCCCAAACCATGACCTTCAAATGTACCAAATGCAAACTGTATGCGGTCTGCACTCTTACTGAACACATCCCAAACTTTAACTTCAGCTGCACCAAACGTAAACTGTACACGATCTGAACACTTACTGAACACATCCCAAACCTGACCTTCAAATGCACCCAATGCAAACTGTACACAGTCTGAACTCTTACTGAACACATCCCAAACTTGATCTTCAAATGCACCAAACGCAAACTGTACACGGTCTGAAATCTTACCGAACACATTCCAAACCTGACCTTCAAATGCACCCAATGCAAACTGTACACGGTCTGAACTCTTACTGAAAACATCCGAAACTTGAACTTCAAATGCAAAAAACGCAAACTGTACATGGTCTGAACTCTTACAGAACACGTCCCAAACCTGACCTTCAAATGCACCAAACGCAAACTGTACACGGTCTGAACTTCTACTGAATACTTCCCAAACCTGACCTTCAAATGCACCAAACGCAAACCGTACACAATCTGAACTCTTACCGAACACACATCCCAAACCATGACCTTCAATTGTAACAAACACAAACTGTATACGGTCTGAACTCTTACTGAATACATCCCAAACCTGACCTTCAAATGCACCAAACGCAAACTGTACACGATCTGAATTCTTACCGAACACAACCCAAACCTGACCTTCAAATGCTCCAAATGCAAACTGTACATGGTCTGAAGTCTTACCGAACACATCACAAACTTGAACTTCAAATGCACCAAACGAAAACTGTGTACGGTCTGAACTCTTACTGAACACATCCCAAACTTTAACTTCAAATGCACCCAACGCAAACTGTACACGTTCTAAACTCTTACCGAACACACATCCCAAACCTGACCTTCAAATGCACCAAATGCAAACTGTACACGGTCTGATCACTTACTGAACACATCCCAAACCTGACCTTCAAATGCACCAAAAGCAAACTATACACGGTCTGAACTCTTACTGAACACATCCCAAACTTGAACTTCTAATGCACCAAACGCAAACTGTACACGGTCTGAACTCTTACCGAACACATCCCAAACCTGACCTTCAAATGCTCCAAATGCAAACTGTACATGGTCTGAAGACTTACTGAACACCTCCCAAACTTCAACTTCAAATGCACCAAACGCAAACTGTACACGATCTGAACTCTTACTGAACATATATCCCACACTTCAACTTCAAATGCACCAAATGCAAACTGTACATGGTAGAAACTTTACTGAACACATCCCAAACTGACCTTCAATTGCACCGGACGCAAACTGTACACGGTCTGAACTCTTACTGAACACATCCCAAACCTGACCTTCAAATGCACCAAACGCAAACTGTACACGGTCTGAACTCTTACCGAAAACACATCCCAAACCATGACCTGCAAATGTAATGCAAACTGTATACGGTCTGCACTCTTACTGAACACATCCCAAACTTTAACTTCAAATGCACCCAACGCAAACTGTACACGTTCTGAACTCTTACCGAACACACATCCCAAACCTGACCTTCAAATGCACCAAACGCAAACTATACACGGTCTGAACTCTTACCGTACACACATCCCAAACCATGACCTTCAAATGTACCAAATGCAAACTGTATGCGGTCTGCACTCTTACTGAACACATCCCAAACTTTAACTTCAACTGCACCAAACGTAAACTGTACACGATCTGAACACTTACTGAACACATCCCAAACCTGACCTTCAAATGCACCCAATGCAAACTGTACACAGTCTGAACTCTTACTGAACACATCCCAAACTTGATCTTCAAATGCACCAAACGCAAACTGTACACGGTCTGAAATCTTACTGAACACATTCCAAACCTGACCTTCAAATGCACCCAATGCAAACTGTACACGGTCTGAACTCTTACTGAAAACATCCGAAACTTGAACTTCAAATGCAAAAAACGCAAACTGTACGTGGTCTGAACTCTTACAGAACACGTCCCAAACCTGACCTTCAAATGCACCAAACGCAAACTGTACACGGTCTGAACTTCTACTGAATACTTCCCAAACCTGACCTTCAAATGCACCAAACGCAAACCGTACACAATCTGAACTCTTACCGAACACACATCCCAAACCATGACCTTCAATTGTAACAAACACAAACTGTATACGGTCTGAACTCTTACTGAATACATCCCAAACCTGACCTTCAAATGCACCAAACGCAAACTGTACACGATCTGAATTCTTACCGAACACAACCCAAACCTGACCTTCAAATGCTCCAAATGCAAACTGTACATGGTCTGAAGTCTTACCGAACACATCACAAACTTGAACTTCAAATGCACCAAACGAAAACTGTGTACGGTCTGAACTCTTACTGAACACATCCCAAACTTTAACTTCAAATGCACCCAACGCAAACTGTACACGTTCTAAACTCTTACCGAACACACATCCCAAACCTGACCTTCAAATGCACCAAACGCAAACTGTACACGGTCTCAACCCTTACTGAACACATCCCAAACCTGACCTTCAAATGCACCAAACGCAAACTGTACACGGTCTGAACTTTACTGAACACATCCCAAACCTGACCTTCAATTGCACCGAACGCAAACTGTACACGGTCTGAACTCTTACTGAACACATACCAAACTTGAACTTCAAATACACCAAATGCAAACTGTACACGGTCTGAACTCTTACTGAACACATAACCCACACTTCAACTTCAAATGCACCAAACGCAAACTGTACATGGTATAAACTTCACTGAACACATCCCAAACCTGACCTTCAATTCCACCTAACGTAAACTGTACACGGTCTGAAATCTTACAGAACACATTCCAAACCTGACATTCAAATGCACCAAACTCAAACTGTACACGGTCTGAACTCTTACCTAACACATCCCAAACTTGAACTTCAAATGCACCAAACGCAAACTGTATACGGTCTGAATCCTTACTGAACACATCCCAAGCCTGACCTTCAAATGCACCAAACGCAAACTGTACACGGTCTGAACATTACTGAACACATCCCAAACTTGACCTTCAATTGCACCGAACGCAAACTGTACAGGGTCTGAACTCTTACTGAACACATCCCAAACTTGAACTTCAAATGCACCAAATGTAAACTGTACACGGTCTGAAATCTTACTGAACACATATCCCAAACTTGAACTTCAAATGCACCAAAACCAAACTGTACACGGTCTGAAGTTTACTGAACACATCCCAAACCTGACCTTCAAATGCACCAAACGCAAATTGTACACGGTCTGAACTTTACTGAACACATCCCAAACTTTAACTTCAAATGCACCCAACGCAAACTGTACACGTTCTAAACTCTTACCGAACACACATCCCAAACCTGACCTTCAAATGCACCAAACGCAAACTGTACACGGTCTCAACCCTTACTGAACACATCCCAAACCTGACCTTCAAATGCACCAAACGCAAACTGTACACGGTCTGAACTTTACTGAACACATCCCAAACCTGACCTTCAATTGCACCGAACGCAAACTGTACACGGTCTGAACTCTTACTGAACACATACCAAACTTGAACTTCAAATACACCAAATGCAAACTGTACACGGTCTGAACTCTTACTGAACACATAACCCACACTTCAACTTCAAATGCACCAAACGCAAACTGTACATGGTATAAACTTCACTGAACACATCCCAAACCTGACCTTCAATTCCACCTAACGTAAACTGTACACGGTCTGAAATCTTACAGAACACATTCCAAACCTGACATTCAAATGCACCAAACTCAAACTGTACACGGTCTGAACTCTTACCTAACACATCCCAAACTTGAACTTCAAATGCACCAAACGCAAACTGTATACGGTCTGAATCCTTACTGAACACATCCCAAGCCTGACCTTCAAATGCACCAAACGCAAACTGTACACGGTCTGAACATTACTGAACACATCCCAAACTTGACCTTCAATTGCACCGAACGCAAACTGTACAGGGTCTGAACTCTTACTGAACACATCCCAAACTTGAACTTCAAATGCACCAAATGTAAACTGTACACGGTCTGAAATCTTACTGAACACATATCCCAAACTTGAACTTCAAATGCACCAAACCCAAACTGTACACGGTCTGAAGTTTACTGAACACATCCCAAACCTGACCTTCAAATGCACCAAACGCAAATTGTACACGGTCTGAACTTTACTGAACACATCCCAAACCTGACCTTCAATTGCACCGAATGCAAACTGCACACGGTCTGAACTCTTACTGAACACATCCCAAACTTGAACTTCAAATGCACCAAACGCAAACTGTACACGGTCTGAACTCTTACTGAACATATCCCAAACTTGAACTTCAAATGCACCAAACGCAAACTGCACATGGTCTGATCTCTTACTGAAAACATCCCAAACCGGACCTTCAAATGCACCAAACGCAAAGTGTACACGGTCAGATCTCTTACTGAACACATCCCAAACATGACCTTCAAATGCACCAAAAGCAAACTATACACAGTCTGAACTCATACCGAACACATCCCAAACTTGAACCTCTATTGCACCAAACGCAAACTGTACACGGTCTGAACTCTTACCGAACACAACTCCCAAACCTGACCATCAAAAGCACCAAACGCAAACTGTACACGGTCTGATCTCTTACTGAACACATCCCAAACCTGACCTTCAAATGCACCAAACGCAAACTGTACACGGTCTGAACTCTTACTGAACACACATCCCAAATCTGACCTTCAAATGCACCAAACGCAAACTATGCACGGTCTGAACTCTTACCGAACACACATCCCAAACCATGACCTTCAATTGTAACAAACACAAACTGTATACGGTCTGAACTCTTACTGAATACATCCCAAACCTGACCTTCAAATGCACCAAACGCAAACTGTACACGATCTGAATTCTTACCGAACACAACCCAAACCTGACCTTCAAATGCTCCAAATGCAAACTGTACATGGTCTGAAGTCTTACCGAACACATCACAAACTTGAACTTCAAATGCACCAAACGAAAACTGTGTACGGTCTGAACTCTTACTGAACACATCCCAAACTTTAACTTCAAATGCACCCAACGCAAACTGTACACGTTCTAAACTCTTACCGAACACACATCCCAAACCTGACCTTCAAATGCACCAAACGCAAACTGTACACGGTCTCAACCCTTACTGAACACATCCCAAACCTGACCTTCAAATGCACCAAACGCAAACTGTACACGGTCTGAACTTTACTGAACACATCCCAAACCTGACCTTCAATTGCACCGAACGCAAACTGTACACGGTCTGAACTCTTACTGAACACATACCAAACTTGAACTTCAAATACACCAAATGCAAACTGTACACGGTCTGAACTCTTACTGAACACATAACCCACACTTCAACTTCAAATGCACCAAACGCAAACTGTACATGGTATAAACTTCACTGAACACATCCCAAACCTGACCTTCAATTCCACCTAACGTAAACTGTACACGGTCTGAAATCTTACAGAACACATTCCAAACCTGACATTCAAATGCACCAAACTCAAACTGTACACGGTCTGAACTCTTACCTAACACATCCCAAACTTGAACTTCAAATGCACCAAACGCAAACTGTATACGGTCTGAATCCTTACTGAACACATCCCAAGCCTGACCTTCAAATGCACCAAACGCAAACTGTACACGGTCTGAACATTACTGAACACATCCCAAACTTGACCTTCAATTGCACCGAACGCAAACTGTACAGGGTCTGAACTCTTACTGAACACATCCCAAACTTGAACTTCAAATGCACCAAATGTAAACTGTACACGGTCTGAAATCTTACTGAACACATATCCCAAACTTGAACTTCAAATGCACCAAACCCAAACTGTACACGGTCTGAAGTTTACTGAACACATCCCAAACCTGACCTTCAAATGCACCAAACGCAAATTGTACACGGTCTGAACTTTACTGAACACATCCCAAACTTTAACTTCAAATGCACCCAACGCAAACTGTACACGTTCTAAACTCTTACCGAACACACATCCCAAACCTGACCTTCAAATGCACCAAACGCAAACTGTACACGGTCTCAACCCTTACTGAACACATCCCAAACCTGACCTTCAAATGCACCAAACGCAAACTGTACACGGTCTGAACTTTACTGAACACATCCCAAACCTGACCTTCAATTGCACCGAACGCAAACTGTACACGGTCTGAACTCTTACTGAACACATACCAAACTTGAACTTCAAATACACCAAATGCAAACTGTACACGGTCTGAACTCTTACTGAACACATAACCCACACTTCAACTTCAAATGCACCAAACGCAAACTGTACATGGTATAAACTTCACTGAACACATCCCAAACCTGACCTTCAATTCCACCTAACGTAAACTGTACACGGTCTGAAATCTTACAGAACACATTCCAAACCTGACATTCAAATGCACCAAACTCAAACTGTACACGGTCTGAACTCTTACCTAACACATCCCAAACTTGAACTTCAAATGCACCAAACGCAAACTGTATACGGTCTGAATCCTTACTGAACACATCCCAAGCCTGACCTTCAAATGCACCAAACGCAAACTGTACACGGTCTGAACATTACTGAACACATCCCAAACTTGACCTTCAATTGCACCGAACGCAAACTGTACAGGGTCTGAACTCTTACTGAACACATCCCAAACTTGAACTTCAAATGCACCAAATGTAAACTGTACACGGTCTGAAATCTTACTGAACACATATCCCAAACTTGAACTTCAAATGCACCAAACCCAAACTGTACACGGTCTGAAGTTTACTGAACACATCCCAAACCTGACCTTCAAATGCACCAAACGCAAATTGTACACGGTCTGAACTTTACTGAACACATCCCAAACCTGACCTTCAATTGCACCGAATGCAAACTGCACACGGTCTGAACTCTTACTGAACACATCCCAAACTTGAACTTCAAATGCACCAAACGCAAACTGTACACGGTCTGAACTCTTACTGAACATATCCCAAACTTGAACTTCAAATGCACCAAACGCAAACTGCACACGGTCTGATCTCTTACTGAAAACATCCCAAACCGGACCTTCAAATGCACCAAACGCAAAGTGTACACGGTCAGATCTCTTACTGAACACATCCCAAACATGACCTTCAAATGCACCAAAAGCAAACTATACACAGTCTGAACTCATACCGAACACATCCCAAACTTGAACCTCTATTGCACCAAACGCAAACTGTACACGGTCTGAACTCTTACCGAACACAACTCCCAAACCTGACCATCAAAAGCACCAAACGCAAACTGTACACGGTCTGATCTCTTACTGAACACATCCCAAACCTGACCTTCAAATGCACCAAACGCAAACTGTACACGGTCTGAACTCTTACTGAACACACATCCCAAATCTGACCTTCAAATGCACCAAACGCAAACTATGCACGGTCTGAACTCTTACCGAACTCACATCCCAAACCATGACCTTCAAATGTATCAAATGCAAACTGTATACGGTCTGCACTCTTACTGAATACATCCCAAACTTGAACTTCAAATGCACCAAACGCAAACTGTATACGGTCTGAATCCTTACTGAACACATCCCAAGCCTGACCTTCAAATGCACCAAACGCAAACTGTACACGGTCTGAACTCTTACTGAACACATCCCAAACTTGAACTTCAAATGCACCAAATGCAAACTGTACACGGTCTGAACTCTTACGAAACACATCCAAACCTGAACGTCAAATGCACCAAATGCAAACTGTACACGGTCTGAACTCTTACTAAACACATCCAAACTTGAACGTCAAATGCACCAAATGCAAACTGTACACGGTCTGAACTCTTACTGAACACATATCCCAAACTTGAACTTCAAATGCACCAAACGTAAACAGTACACGGTCTGAACTTTACTGAACACATCCCAAAACTGACCTTCAAATGCACCAAATGCAAACTGTACACGGTCTGAACTTTACTGAACAAATCCCAAACCTGACCTTCAATTGCACCGAACGCAAACTGCACACGGTCTGAACTCTTACTGATCATATCCCAAACTTGAACTTCAACTGCACCAAACGCAAACTGCACACGGTCTGATCTCTTACTGAAAACATCCCAAACCGGACCTTCAAATGCACCAAACACAAACTGTACACGGTCTGATCTCTTACTGAACACATCCCAAACCGGACCTTCAAATGCACCAAAAGCAAACTATACACAGTCGGATCTCTTACCGAACACATCCCAAACTTGAACTTCAAATGCACCAAATGCAAACTGCACACGGTGTGAAATCTTACTGAACACATATCCCAAACTTGAACTTCAAATGCACCAAACGCTAAACTGTACACGGTCTGAACTTTACTGAACACATCCCAAACTTGAACTTCAAATACACCAAATTCAAACTGTACACGGTCTGAACTCTTACTGAACACATCCAAACTTGAACTTCAAATGCACCAAACGCAAACTGTACACAGTCTGAACTTTACTGAACACATCCCAAAATTGACCTTCAAATTCACCAAACGCAAACTGTACACGGTCTGAACTTTACTGAACACATCCCAAACCTGACCTTCAATTGCACCGAATGCAAACTGCACACGGTCTGAACTCTTACTGAACGCATCCCAAACTTGAACTTCAAATGCACCAAACGCAAACTGTACATGGTCTGAACTCTTACTGAACACATCCCAAACTTGAACTTCAAATGCACCAAATGCAAACTGTACACGGTCTGAACTCTTACTGAACACATCCAAACTTGAACTTCAAATGCACCAAACGCAAACTGTACATGGTCTGAACTTTACAGAACACATCCCAAAACTGACCTTCAAATGCACCAAACGCAAACTGTACATGGTATAAACTTTACTGAACACATCCCAAAACTGACCTTCAAATGCACCAAACGCAAACTGTACATGGTATAAACTTTACTGAACACATCCCAAACCTGACCTTCAATTGCACCGAACGCAACTTGTACACGGTCTGAAATCTTACAGAACACATTCCAAACCTGACCTTCACATCCACCAAACTCAAACTGTACACGGTCTGAATAATTACCGAACACATCCCAAACTTGAACTTCAAATGCACCAAACGCAAACTGTATACGGTCTGAACCCTTACTGAACACATCCCAAACCTGACCTTCAAATGTACCAAACGCAAACTGTACACGGTCTGAACTTTACTGAACACATCCCAAACCTGACCTTCAATTGCACTGAACGCAATCTGTACACAGTCTGAACTCTTACTGAACACATCCCAAACTTGAACTTCAAATGCACCAAATGCAAAGTGTACACGGTCTGAACTCTTACTGAACTCATATTCCAAAACTGACCTTCAAATGCACCAAACGCAAACTGTACATGGTATAAACTTTACTGAACACATCCCAAACCTGACCTTCAATTGCACCTAATGCAAACTGTACACGGTCTGAAATCTTACAGAACACATTCCAAACCTGACCTTCAAATGCACCAAACTCAAACTGTACACGGTCTGAACTCTTACCTAACACATCCCAAACTTGAACTTCAAATGCACCAAACGCAAACTGTATACAGTCTGAATCCTTACTGAACACATCCCAAACCTGACCTTCAAATGCACCAAACGCAAACTGTACACGGTCTGAACTTTACTGAACACATCACAAACCTGACCTTCAATTGCACCGAACGCAAACTGTACACGGTCTGAACTCTTACTGAACACATCCCGAACTTGAACTTCAAATGCACCAAATGCAAACTGTACACGGTCTGAACTTTAATGAACACATCCCAAACCTCACCTTCAATTGCACCGAACGCAAACTGCACACGGTCTGAACTCTTACTGAACACATCCCAAACTTGAACTTCAAATGCACCAAACGCAAACTGTACACGGTCTGAACTTTAATGAACACATCCCAAACCTGACCTTCAATTGCACCGAACGCAAACTGCACACGGTCTGAACTCTTACTGAACACATCCCAAACTTGAACTTCAAATGCACCAAACGCAAACTGTACACGGTCTGAACTCTTACTGAACACATCCCAAACTTGAACTTCAAATGCACCAAATGCAAACTGTACACGGTCTGAACTCTTACTGAACACATATCCCAAACCTGAACTTCAAATGCAACAACCGCAAACTGTACACGGTCTGATCTTTACTGAACACATCCCAAACCTGACGTTCAAATGCACCAAACGCAAACTGTACACGGTCTGAACTTTTCTGAACACATCCCAAACCTGACCTTCAAATGCACCAAACGCAAACTGCACACAGTCTGATCTCTTACTGAACACATCCCAAACTGGACCTTCAAATGCACCAAACGCAAACTGTACACGGTCTGATCTCTTACTGAACACATCCCAAACCTGACCTTCAAATGCACCAAAAGCAAACTATACACAGTCTGAACTCTTACTGAACACATCCCAAACTTGAACCTCTAATGCACCAAACGCAAACTGTACACGGTCTGAACTCTTACCGAACACAACTCCCAAACCTGACCATCAAAAGCACCAAACGCAAACTGTACACGGTCTGAATGCTTTCTGAACACATCCCAAACCTGACCTTCAAATGCACCAAACGCAAACTGTACACGGTCTGATCTCTTACTGAACACATCCCAAACCTGACCTTCAAATGCACCAAAAGCAAACTATACACGGTCTGAACTCTTACCGAACACACATCCCAAACCATGACCTTCAAATGTACCAAATGCAAACTGTATACGGTCTGCACTCTTACTGAACACATCCCAGACTTTAACTTCAAATGCACCCAACGCAAACTGTACACGTTCTGAACTCTTACCGAACACACATCCCAAACCTGACCTTCAAATGCACCAAACGCAAACTGTACACGGTCTGAACTCTTACCGAACACACATCCCAAACCATGACCTTCAAATGTACCAAATGCAAACTGTATACGGTCTGCACTCTTACTGAACACATCCCAAACCTGCCCTTCAATTGCACCGAACGCAAACTGTACATGGTCTGAACTCTTACTGAACACATCCCAAACCTGGCCTTCAAGTGCACCAAACGCAAACTGTACATGGTCTGAACTCTTACCGAACACACATCCCAAACCATGACCTTCAAATGTACCAAATGCAAAATGTATACGGTCTGCACTCTTACTGAACACATCCCAGACTTTAACTTCAAATGCACCCAACGCAAACTGTACACGTTCTGAACTCTTACCGAACACACATCCCAAACCTGACCTTCAAATGCACCAAACGCAAACTGTACACGGTCTGAACTCTTACCGAACACATCCCAAACTTGAACTTCTAATGCACCAAACGCAAACTGTACACGGTCTGAACTCTTACCGAACACATCCCAAACCTGACCTTCAAATGCTCCAAATGCAAACTGTACATGGTCTGAAGACTTACTGAACACATCCCGAACTTGAACTTCAAATGCACCAAACGGAAACTGTACACCGTCTGAACTCTTACTGAACACATATCCCACACTTCAACTTCAAATGCACCAAATGCAAACTGTACATGGTATAAACTTTACTGAACACATCCCAAACCTGCCCTTCAATTGCACCGAACGCAAACTGTACATGGTCTGAACTCTTACTGAACACATCCCAAACCTGGCCTTCAAGTGCACCAAACGCAAACTGTACATGGTCTGAACTCTTACCGAACACACATCCCAAACCATGACCTTCAAATGTACCAAATGCAAACTGTATACGGTCTGCACTCTTACTGAACACATCCCAGACTTTAACTTCAAATGCACCCAACGCAAACTGTACACGTTCTGAACTCTTACCGAACACACATCCCAAACCTGACCTTCAAATGCACCAAACGCAAACTGTACACGGTCTGAACTCTTACCGAACACATCCCAAACCTGACCTTCAAATGCTCCAAATGCAAACTGTACATGGTCTGAAGACTTACTGAACACATCCCGAACTTGAACTTCAAATGCACCAAACGGAAACTGTACACCGTCTGAACTCTTACTGAACACATATCCCACACTTCAACTTCAAATGCACCAAATGCAAACTGTACATGGTATAAACTTTACTGAACACATCCCAAACCTGCCCTTCAATTGCACCGAACGCAAACTGTACATGGTCTGAACTCTTACTGAACACATCCCAAACCTGGCCTTCAAATGCACCAAACGCAAACTGTACATGGTCTGAACTCTTACCGAACACACATCCCAAACCATGACCTTCAAATGTACCAAATGCAAACTGTATACGGTCTGCACTCTTACTGAACACATCCCAGACTTTAACTTCAAATGCACCCAACGCAAACTGTACACGTTCTGAACTCTTACCGAACACACATCCCAAACCTGACCTTCAAATGCACCAAACGCAAACTGTACACGGTCTGAACTCTTACCGAACACACATCCCAAACCATGACCTTCAAATGTACCAAATGCAAACTGTATACGGTCTGCACTCTTACTGAACACATCCCAGACTTTAACTTCAAATGCACCCAACGCAAACTGTACACGTTCTGAAGTCTTACCGAACACACATCCCAAACCTGACCTTCAAATGCACCAAACGCAAACTGTTCACGGTCTGAACTCTTACCGAATACACATCCCAAACCATGACCTTCAAATGTACCAAATGCAAACTGTATACGGTCTGCACTCTTACTGAACACATTCCAAACTTTAACTTCAAATGCACCCAACGTAAACTGTACACGGTCTGTACTCTTACTGAACAGATCCCAAACCTGACCTTCAAATGCACCAAATGCAAACTGTACACGGTCTGAACTATTATCGAATACATCACAAACCTGACCTTCAACTGCACCAAACACAAACTGTACACGGTCTGAACTCTTACTGAACACATCCCAAACTTGAACTTCAAATGCAGCACAGGCGAACCGTACACAACCTGAATGTTTACTGAACATGTCCCAACCTTGCATTCAAGTGGAGCAAACACAACCTGGTGTCTGGACAGAACACGTATGTGAACAGAACATGGACTTACATGAGTTTACATAGACATAATACGGCCAAACATGAAACTTAGCTCAAACATCTCACTGCCGAAATCTAGTCACAGTATGATCAACGGAAGGAAAGCTCACCAAACATGGCAGAAACTCTGATGAAACTGCAGCACCCAGACGAAGGTCGAACGTGTGACAAACTTGGGCCAAAGTAGCACAAAACAGGCAATTGTGCGTGTACAAATATGTAACAACAAGGCAATCTAATCAGACATCATTCCCACCCCTTCCCTCTGTCCTCCCCCTCACGCACCCTCATTCCTATGCTTCATCCCCCCTCTCTCTTGCCTGCTCTCCCCTTTCTCCCAATCTCTCAACCCCCTGCTTTACCCCTCTCCCCCTCCCCCTCTCTCTTCCCCTCTCTCCCCTTCCCTTGTCCCCACTTTCTCCAACCCCCAGGTTCAAACTGCTGACCCAGGAAGAGGGAGAATATTTCAATGTCCCTGTGGTTTCGGATTCGGCTGAGGACCAGGCAGAGCTGTGTAAAAAGCTGCAGGTAACGCACCCCCTCTCCGCTGCACAGGAGGATCCCAGTCACAATTCCTGTCCCCGCCCTGTCATTTCCCACTTACTGTCTGTCTGTCTCAGTGTGTCACTTCCCCCCACAGACGATGATCCGCAGGACACGAAAACAAAGTGTGGACACACAGGACAGTGCGCAGACCCAGGTAAATCACGTACCCTAAATGACACAGGCACACAGACACACACACAGACGCACACACACGGGCCCGTGCATACAGACACACGTATAGACACACAAACACACACTCACACACACGCACAAACACACATGGGGTGCTTACTGACACAAGTGTACACACACACTCACAGCAGACAGTCTCACACACACACACACACACACACACACACACTCACACACACGCACACACACACACACAGACCAATAAACAGTCTGTTCATTCTCAGATGTACAGTCACTAAAGCACGCACACACACAATGGCAATACAAAGACCTCCATATTGCTTTTTGTCACAATCTCTCTCTATCTCTCCCACACACTCACTCTCAATCCCTCACAATATCTTCATATTGTGCTCTCATTCACTCAAAACTGCTCACAACCCCCTCTATTAATCACTTACCTCTAAAAACTCTCTGTCCCACTGCACAGGGGTGATCACCGGATGAATTTCACAACAAAACACTCTCATTTTCAAACTTACGTTTACATCATTTTTCAGCCCATATCCCCCCGTCCTCAATATCAAGGTCCGTCAGTCCCAGACCAGAGGGGATTTTACTCACCGGTAAGTACAGAGTCTCACTCTCTGTCTGACCCCGGGAGTGTGTGATGGGACGGTGTGGAGGGGGTTTCACTCTGTGTCTGACCCCGGGAGTGTGTGCTGGGACGATGTGGAGGGAGATTCACACTGTGTCTGACCCCGGAAGTGTGTGATGGAATGGTGTGGAGGGTGATTCACTCTGTGTCTGACCCCAGGAGTGTGTGATTGGACGGTGTGGAGGGAGCTTCACTCTGTGTCTGACCCTGGGAGTGCGTGATGGGACGCTGTGGAGGAAGATTCACTCTGGGTCTGACCCCGGGAGTGTGTGATGGGACGGTGTGGAGGGAGCTTCACTCTGTATCTGACCCTGGGAGTGTGTGATGAGATGGTGTGGAGGGGGATTCACTCTGCGTCTGACCCCGGGAGTGTGTGATGGGACGGTGTGGAGGGAGCTTCACTCTGTGTCTGACCCCGGGAGTGTGTGATGGGACTGTGTGGAGGGAGCTTCACTCTATCTGACCCCAGATGTGGGTGATGGGACGGTGTGGAGAGAACTTCACTCTATCTGACCCCGGGAGTGTGTGATGGGATGGTGGGGAGGGAGATTCACTCTGCGTCTGACCCCGGGAGTGTGTGATGGGACGGTGTGGAGGGAGCTTCACTCTGTGTCTGACCCCGGGAGTGTGTGATGGGACTGTGTGGAGGGAGCTTCACTCTATCTGACCCCAGATGTGGGTGATGGGACGGTGTGGAGAGAACTTCACTCTATCTGACCCCGGGAGTGTGTGATGGGATGGTGAGGAGGGAGATTCACTCTGCGTCTGACCCCGGGAGTGTGTGATGGGACTGTGTGGAGGGAGCTTCACTCTATCTGACCCCGGGAGTGTGTGATGGGATGGTGGGGAGGGAGATTCACTCTGTGTCTGACCCCGGGAGTGTGTGATGGGACAGTGTGGAGGGAGCTTCACTCTATCTGACCCTGGGAGTGTGTGATGGGACAGTGTGGACTGAGTTGTGTAGATCATAAATTTCTTTCTTTTTTTCTCTCTCTCTCCGTTACCCTCTTTCCATGTCTCCCTCCCATTCCTTTTGCCCGTCTGCTCTTTCCCCTCACTCTCCCTCCCCTTTCTCTTCCCCCAAATCCACTCACTACCCAACACTTGACCTCACACTCACCTGAAGGTGGGAACACTCCCCTGTCCCCAGTCTCTGTCCCACTGCACACGGGTGATCACTGGGTGAATTTCACAAAAAAACCACTCTCATTTTCAAACTAATATTTACATCATTTTTCAGCCCATATCCCCCCGTCCTCAATATCAAGGTCCGTCAGTCCCAAACCAGAGGGGATTGTTGTCACCGGTAAGTACAGAGTCTCACTCTCTGTCTGACCCCGGGAGTGTGTGATGGGATGGAGTGGAGGGGGTTTCACTCTGTGACTGACCCCGGGAGTGTGTGATGGGACGGTGTGGAGGGAGATTCACTCTGTGTCTGACCCCAGGAGTTTGTGATGGGATGGTGTGGAGGGAGATTATGCAGTCTGTCAATCAACACTCTCTCTGTTGTTCTCTCTCTCCCTCCATTCCCCTCTCCATCCCTCTCTCTCTCCCTCTCCCACCACTTCTCACTCCCTCTTATATCCCCGCTCTCCTTCCCCAAATCCCTTCCCTACCCTACACTTTCTCTCACTCTCACCCGAAGGTGGGAACACCCACTCTCCCCAGTCTCTGTCTCACTGCACACGGGTGATCACCGGGTGAATTTCACAATGAAACCACTCTCATCTTCAAACTTATGTTTACATAATTTTTCAGCCCATATCCCCCCGTCATCAGGATCCATCAGTCCCGAACCTGAGGGGATTGTTGTCACCGGTAAGTACAGAGTCTCACTCTCTGTCTGACCCCGGGAGTGTGTGATGGGACGGTGTGGAGGGAGATTCACTCTGTGTCTGACCCCAGGAGTGTGTGATGGGACGGTGTGGAGGGAGATTCACTCTGTGTCTGACCCCGGGAGTGTGTGATGGGACGGTGTGGAGGGAGCTTCACTCTGTGTCTGACCCCAGGAGTGTGTGATGGGACGGTGTGGAGGGAGATTCACTATGTCTGACCCCAGGAGTGTGTGATGGGATGGTGTGCAGTGAGCTTCACTCTGTGAATGACCCAGGGAGTGTGTGATGGGACGATGTGGAGGGGGTTTCACTCTCTGTCTGACCCCGGGAGTGTGTGACGGGACAGTGTGGAGAGAGATTCACTCTGTGTCTGACCCCGGGAGTGTGTGATGGGATGGTGTGGAGGGAGATTCACTCTGTGTCTGACCCCAGGAGTGTGTGATGGGACGGTGTGGAGGGAGATTCACTATGTCTGACCCCGGGAGTGTGTGACGGGACAGTGTGGAGAGAGATTCACTCTGTGTCTGACCCCGGGAGTGTGTGATGGGATGGTGTGGAGGGAGATTCACTCTGTGTCTGACCCCAGGAGTGTGTGATGGGACGGTGTGGAGGGAGATTCACTATGTCTGACCCCGGGAGTGTGTGATGGGATGGTGTGCAGTGAGCTTCACTCTGTGAATGACCCAGGGAGTGTGTGATGGGACGATGTGGAGGGAGTTTCACTCTCTGTCTGACCCCGGGAGTGTGTGACGGGACGGTGTGGAGGGAGATTCACTCTGTGTCTGACCCCGGGAGTGTGTGATGGGATGGTGTGGAGGGTGATTCACTCTGTGTCTGACCCCTTTTTTTTATTATTACAAAATCCTTTATTACAAATTTCGGTGCTATACAATATATACAAAACAGTGGCAAACACAATTACTGCACTACAATTAGACAATAGACATTACACCAGAATGTTCCCATCCCTATCCACGATGGCATTATTACCCCGCGGAGCCCAACTGTCTCGAAACTCCTCCAAGGCCGCTGTGGACTGCGTGTGTTCTTTTTCAATAGTTACCCGGGCACGAACATGCCCCCTAAACATCGCCAGGCAGTCTGCCCGGGGAGATCCTCCCGCCACCCGTTTCCAAGACCCACGGATGGCGGATTTCGCCAGCCCCAGGAGCAAGTTGACTAGGACATCCTCATCCCTCCATGCCCCCTTCCTTACTGGATGACCATATATAAACAGGGTGGGACTAAAATGCAGCCAGAAGGCGAGAAGCAGCCCACGCAAATACGCAAAAAGAGGCTGCAGCCTCACACACTCCATGTACATGTGGTACATGGTTTCCTCCAGCCCGCAGAAGTGGCATGCAGGTGGGAGATCCGTGTACAAACTGAAAAACTTATTGCAGGGCACCGCTCTATGCAGTACCCTCCAGCCGAGATCCCCCAGGTGCATGGGAAGAACCCCGGCATAAAGGGACTTCCAGTGGGGACCCTCCTCAACTCCAGGTGGAAGGACCAACCGCCATGGCGTGTCGGGACGGTGGACAAGGGCAAGGAAGTGGAGGATGTGGAGTAGCAGCCCATACAGATACCTCCTACTTGCATCCCTGAAAGGGACTGTGGGTATCGATGAGAGACGGCTCAAGTTGTGTGGACACGGCTCCCGGAGAAGATTGCGGGGTCTGGGCCCGACCAGCAGCTCGGTCAACAGCCACTGAGGAGGGGATTCCCGGCCTGAGGAGACCATGTTCCAGACTCTCAGTAGGTCCTGATAGAAGCCGGGCAGACTCCACAAAGCCGTACGGCTGACGCCCGCCGGTGGTAGCCGCGTGTCTTCGTGAAGACAGCAGCCCCTCCGGAGGAAGAAAGTCGCCAACACGTGCCACCTGGGAGGGTGCTCGGCGTACAGGAATCTCTGCAGAGTCCTGAGGCGGAGAGCCGCCAGTCGCATTCGGACGCACACCAACGACTGTCCGCCCTCTCCCACTGGGAGACTCAAGACCACTGCAGAGACCCAGTGTTTCCTGTTACCCCAGAAGTGCACTAACTTCCTCTGCAGTCTTGCAACAAACGGGGCAGTGACCATCCGATACCACAACATGGAGGCCACCAGCTGGTTTATGACCACCACCCTGCCTCGATTGGAAAGCACCCTGAGAAGGCCTGACCAGCGCCCCAGCCGGGCCATGACTTTCATTTCTAGGTCCTGCCAGTTCGCCAGCCAGGTCTCCCCAGAAGGACTCAGGTAGACTCCCAGATAGAGGAAACGTCTAGTGCTCCACTCAAAAGCTCTCATCTCCTCCGGCAGGGAGTTCACCTGCCACTGACCCACTAAGAGTCCGGAACATTTCATCCAGTTGATCGTAGCGGAGGATGCCGCCGAGAAAACTTCTTGGCACTCGCGCATCCTCCGCAGGTCATTGGGATCTGTCATCATGAGGAGTACATCATCGGCGTAGGCCGAAAGGACGACCTCCATGTCCGGTTCACGCAGAACCAGACCTGTCAGCCTTCACCGTAGGAGGCTCAGGAATGGCTCGACACAGATCGCGTACAATTGACCGGACATGGGGCATCCCTGACGTACTCCTCTCCTGAAGGGAATGGGCGCTGCCAGTGATCCATTGACCTTAACAAGGCACTCTGCGGCAGAGTAGAGGAGCCGAACTCGGGCCACAAAGTGTGGTCCGAGCCCAAAAGCCTGCAGAGTGCCCACCAGGAAACTGTGGTCTACCCGGTCAAATGCCTTCTCCTGGTCAAGAGAAAGGAACGCTGCCGGGGACCCATTCTCCTGGTGCAAGTGGATAAGGTCCTGTACTAGGTGTACATTGTCCTGGATGGAGCGGCCCGGGACTGTGTAAGATTGGTCAGGATGAATCACCTGTCTCAGTACTGAACCAAGACGGTTGGCCATTGCCCGGGCGAAGATCTTGTAGTCCGCGCACAAGAGGGAGACCGGGCGCCAGTTCTTTAGCAGGCGAAGGTCTCCCTTCTTGGGCAGCAGGACCACGACAGCTCTCCGCCATGAGAGGGGCAATTCCCCAGTGGCTAGGCTCTCCCCTAGAACAAGGCTGTAATCGACCCCCAGGACATCCCAAAAAGCCTGCTAGAACTCCACATTCAGACCATCTAAGCCAAGGGTCTTACCCCTCCGGAGTTGCCGAAGGGCAGCAGACAGCTCCTCCCCAGTCAGGGAGGCGTCCAGACGCATTGCGTCCTCTGGGCTGACCTTTGGCAAATCTCCCCAGACCTCACTGCACGCCCCCGCATTTGACGGATCCGGTGAGAATAAGGACCGATAGAAAGTGCGGACTTCTTTGATAATTTCGTCAGGATCCGTGATGGAGGAGCCATCAGCAGCCAGTAGCTCCACCAGCTGCTTTTGAACTCCCTGCCACTTCTCCAACGAGTAGAAGAAGGGTGAGCCGCGGTCCAAATCTTGCAGCATTTGGATCCGCGACCTCACATGCGGGACTGCTGAAGCTGCAGATTCCTGAGTGTGTCCTTCTTCTCCTGGTATTCCTGCCGTAGCTGTTGGGCTCCAGTGGTCGGACCAAGACGGGACTGTAGGTCAAGCAACGCTCTCTTGAGCCGCTCAATCTCAGAGCCCCGCCTCTGTCAACCCCTAGTGTACTCCCGACATAAAAACCGGACGTGGGCCTTGCCCACATCCTACCACAGCCGCAGGGAGCTAAACTCTCTCCGCCTATCTCTCCAGGTGGCCCAGAACGCTCGGAATGAATCCCGGAATCGGCTGTCCTCCAGCAGACGGTTGTTAAAGTGCCAATACCCAGACCCCACCCAAGGGCGCAGAGGAGTAAATTCCATCCACACAAGGTGATGATCCGAGCACGACACCGGCCGCATGGAGGACGCCGACACGCGGGAGACATAAGCCCGAGAGATATACAGGCGGTCTATCCGGGAACCCCCCTCTCTAGATCTTCTGGAGAAGGCGCTAGAGTCGGGGTGAAGATTCCGCCAGCTGTCCACCAAGTCAAAGGAGCCGACTATCTCCTTTAACTTTTTCGCCGATGCTGGGTCGCGTTGGAGGCCCGAGTGGTCCTCCACCTCGAGGGTACAGTTGAAGTCTCCCCCGAGGATGATGCAGTTCCCTGGGTCGATGGAACTCAGCAAGGTGGACAGCTGACAGAATAGGCGCGTCTGCATCACCCCGCGCCTCGGAGCGTACACGTTGATAAAATGCAGCGGTACTCCATCCAGGCGCACAGCCAGGTGGAGCAGATGGCCGGGCACAACATCTTGGACCTATGATTTCTGGCCGGAAGGTTGGGGCCAACAGGATCGCCACCCCACTAGAGTTGGAGCTAAGGTGACTCATGTAGACCCCGCCCTGCCACTCCAGGAGCCAAGCGGACTCGTCCCCCGGGGTGGTATGGGTTTCCTGCAGGAAACTCACCGCGTATCTCCCGTCCCTGAGGACTGAGAGATTGTCATACCTGCGGAGAGAGCCCCTGCTACCGTTCACATTGAGACTAGCTATGGTAAGCTTCATGTCGGGAGCACACTAGGCCTCAGCACCAGTACCCTTCCCACTGAGAGCGATGGCGCCCTCAGCCGCACTATCCCGAAGAAAACCAAGAATATCCTTCGCTTTCCGGGCCCGACTGCTACCATCGCTACCCTGTGACCCACCATCTCCCGAAGGAGCGAGGCTGCTTTTCATCCTGATGTCCCGCACCAGGTCATCCAGGAAGGATTTCAGCTGCCGCCTGTCATTCCCTGACACAGCATTCCTCTTCCCCTTCCCCTTCCGTCTGAGGATGACCCTCAGGGACTTCACCAGCCTCGGCATGCTAGGCCAGCGAAGCGAGGCTAGTTTAGGCCGATGCTTTGCACCAACGGAGGAGTGAATAAACTCTCTGATCTCCTCCACAGGTATCAATGGGGATTTCTCTGGAGGGGTGAGGATGTCCATTGTCTCGCTGTCAAATGAATCCCGCTCACTGCAGACAGATCCCCCACCGTCCTCCTCAGGTGGTGTATAAGGTGGCTGCCCCTGTAACCTACACTACACAGCGGGTACCTCCCCTATACCTTCCTGCTCCACCGTCGCAGCAGTCTTACCCACAGTTGCGACGATGGAGGGAAAATCCCACGGGACTCCCTGCAGGCCATGAGTAGATGGGGTCGGCATGCAGGTTACATCACCCCCCCCCCCTCAGGAGACAGGCATGAAGGGGACCCCAGCAGCTCTGGCCCAATGGATTCACTGGCAGCCGGATGCTGACTGTGAGAGAGCCTGGTCTCCTCTCCACCTGTACTACTTAATACATTTGCCTCCAGGAAGGCGCTGACTGCTAAGTCCTGGGTGGAGGGCTCCAGGTCTGTTTTAGGTGTGCAAACAGGCCCAGCACTAGCTTCATGCACAACCACACCACCCACCCCAGGACTGGTGTCTACATCTGGGGATTCAGGGTTAGACACAACTCCCACCCGGATCCCCACCCCTTTCTGGGATTCCCCCTCATCTGCATCCTCTGCCCTCTTGGGGGAACAATCCCATCTCCTCTTCAAGCCGGAGGAGCATACAGGTGCGGAATTCACCGATGGAGCGTTACTCTCCGCTTCCATCACCCCGTCCGACCGTGCGCTTCCCCGAGCCTCCCGCTCCACTTCAGGGCAAATGGGCGTGAGCTCTGCGGTCTCGGGGGCCGACTTCTTCACGTGTTTCGACTTCTTCCTCGCTTTCTTGCCCCGCCCGGACTCCACCCCGTCCCTCGCCTGAACCTCCCCACACGTAGCCCCAGGATCACCCGCCTGAACCACAAGGGTAGGAGCAGACGTAGGAATAGGGGCAGGGTTAGAGACAGGGTCAGGGGCAGGAGCAGGGGTCGGCACAGATGTAGGTGCAGGGATGGGATCAGGGGCAGAGGTAGCTGGAGCACAAGTTCCTGAAGTGGACTCCCTGGGTTTTCGGGTGCTAGGACAGTCCCTCTCCCCGCACGCATGGCACCGTGGGCGCTCAGAGCTCCAATACACCTGATAATCTACCCCCTCGTGCCGGACAGTAAACCGGCCCTCAACTTCATCCTCCTTTTCCAGTTTCATGAATACCTGTCGCCGGAAAGAGATTACGGTCCGAAGGGTGCGCCTCCTGAATTTGTGCCTGATGGCAGTTATTTCTGACCGTACTTGCCCCAAGCGGGCCAATGCGGGAAGCAGGTCCTCGTTGGGGATGAAAGGCTTTACGTGACCGAGGACGATGCGTTGTGTGGGAGCTGTCACTAGCTCCATCTGTAAAAAGATGTTCTCCACCGTGTTCCCTCTACTGAGGGCCCGATGCACCAACTCATCATTCCTCAGGTAAAACACTGCTTTCCCGAACTCTTTCTCAGCGGCTAAAACACCATCTCTCCCCAACAAGTCCTCCATAGCCTCCGCGCACTTTTCCAGCATAGTTCCAGTTCGCAAAATACATTGCACCCCGCGTTCAACTTTCACCGTCCGAAACAGGGTGTTGTCCGAGGCCGGAGAGGCAGCCGCCGTTGCATAACTCCCCGCAGGCCTGCGACTCCCTGCAGACTGGTCCGGCATGTTACTTGTGTGTCCGAACCGAGAATGATACGGTGGTGCTGGTTATAAAGTCTCGGAGTGAGTTGAGTAACTGGCGGGAAAAGTTTGTACTCGACAGTACCTTGCTGGCCCAATGCCAGAGATTCCAACGCCAGGAAAGGCTCCGTGAGTCCTGTAGAAACTTCCAGGCCGTGAGAGGTCGAGACGTCTCAAACGACGGTTCGGCTCCAACACCGAACGAGAATCCCGACGATAGAGATGGAAGGAGGTTGCCCCGATGTCAGTGGGGACAAACAACGGCGTTTGCCTCCGGTTTTTGGAGCGAACCTGCTTCCCGGCGAGTTGCCCCCGGCCACAGCAGGGAGCTACGCAGTTCGAAGCCGTCAACGAACCCCATCCAAACTGGCAGAAAAACTCCAAACGAAGCTTCCACTCTAAACCAGCCGCTCACTTAGATGTTCAAGGGACATTGCAAACCAATTTCCAAGTAATTCAAGACCTTCATAAAGTAGTTTTTCCCCGATTTCTCCCAGCGCAATCAGAACAGCTCCACTCTGTGTCTGACCCCGGGAGTGCGTGATGGGACGGTGTGGAGGGAGCTTCACTCTGTGAATGACCCAGGGAGTGTGTGATGGGACGATGTGGAGGGAGCTTCACTCTCTGTCTGACCCCAGGAGTGTGTGACGGGACGGTGTGGAGGGAGTTTCACTCTGTGTCTGACCTCGGGAGTGTGTGATGGGACGGTGTGGAGGGAGCTTCACTCTGTGTCTGACCCAGGGAGTGTGTGATGGGACAGTGTGGAGGGAGCTTCACTCTGTGAATGACCCAGGGAGTGTGTGATGGGACGATGTGGAGGGGGTTTCACTCTCTGTCTGACCCCGGGAGTGTGTGACGGGACGGTGTGGAGGGAGCTTCACTCTGTGTCTGACCCCGGGTGTGTGTGATGGGATGGTGTGGAGGGAGTTTCATTCTGTGTCTGACCCCGGGAGAGTGTGATGGACGGTGTGGAGTGAGATTCACTCTCTGTCTGACCCCGGGAGTGTGTGATGGGATGGTGTGGAGGGAGATTCACTCTGTGTCTGACCCCGGGAGTGTGTGATGGGATGGTGTGGAGGGAGTTTCATTCTGTGTCTGACCCCGGGAGTGTGTGATGGGACGGTGTGGAGGGAGATTCACTCTGTGTCTGACCCTGGGAGTGTGTGATGGGATGGTGTGGAGGGAGATTCACTCTGTGTCTGACCCCGGGAGTGTGTGATGGGATGGTGTGGAGGGAGTTTCATTCTGTGTCTGACCCCGGGAGTGTGTGATGGACGGTGTGGAGGGAGATTATGCAGTCTGTCAATCAACACTCTCTCTGTTGTTCTCTCTCTCCCTCCATTCCCTTCTCCATCCCCTTCTCCATCCCTCTCCCACCACCCTCGCCCACCACCTCTCACTCCCTCTCATATCCCCGCTCTCCTTCCCCAAATCCCTTCACTACCCTACACTTTCTCTCACTCTCACCCGAAGGTGGGAGCACCCACTCTCCCCAGTCTCTGTCTCACTGCACACGGGTGATCACCGGGTGAATTTCACAATGAAACCACTCTCATTTTCAAACTTATGTTTACATAATTTTTCAGCCCATATCCCCCCGTCATCAGGATCCATCAGTCCCGAACCTGAGGGGATTGTGGTCACCGGTAAGTACAGAGTCTCACTCTCTGTCTGACCCCGGGAGTGTGTGATGGGACGGTGTGGAGGGAGATTCACTCTGTGTCTGACCCCGGGAGTGTGTGATGGGACGGTGTGGAGGGAGATTCACTCTGTGTCTGACCCCAGGAGTGTGTGATGGGACGGTGTGGAGGGAGCTTCACTCTGTGTCTGACCCCGGGAGTGTGTGATGGGACGGTGTGGAGGGAGCTTCATTCTGTGTCTGACCCCAGGCGTTTGTGATAGGACAGTGTGGAGGGGGTGTCACTCTGTGTCTGACCCCGGGAGTGTGTGACGGGACGGTGTGCAGGGAGCTTCATTCTGTGAATGACCCCGGGAGTGTGTGATGGGACAGTGTGGAGGGAGCTTCACTCTGTGTCTGACACCGGTAGGGTGTGATGGGACGGTGTGGAGGGAGCTTCACTCTGTGTCTGACACCGGGAGTGTGTGATGGGACGGTGTGGAGGGAGATTCACTCTGTGTCTGACCCCGGGAGTGTGTGATGGGACGGTGTGGAGGGAGATTCACTCTGTGTCTGACCCCGGGAGTGTGTGATGGGACGGTGTGGAGGGAGATTCACTCTGTGTCTGACCCCGGGAGTGTGTGATGGGACGGTGTGGAGGGAGCTTCACTCTGTGTCTGACACCGGGAGGGTGTGATGGGACGGTGTGGAGGGAGCTTCACTCTGTGTCTGACACCGGGAGGGTGTGATGGGACGGTGTGGAGGGAGCCCCTTCCACCTCCTCCACCCCTGTCCCCATCACACTCTCCCCATACCCCTCCAACATTGACCTCCCCTTCCCTCCTCTCGTCCCCCTCCTCCCTCCCTGTCCCACTCTCCCGTCTCCCCATTCCCCTCTCCTCCTCCATCTGCCTCTCCCTCCCCTGCCTCCCCTTTCTCTTCCCAACCCCCTCAGTACCAAGCACTTTCTCTCACACTCACCTGAAGGTGGGACCCCCACCCCCCCCATCTCCCCAGTCTCTGTCCCACTACACACGAGTGATCACCGGGTGAATTTCACAATGAAACCACTCTCATTTTCAAATTTTCTGCTCCTGACGAAGGGTCTCGGCCCGAAACGTCGACAGTGCTTCTCCCTGTAGATGTTGCCTCGCCTGCTGTGTTCTACCAGCATTTTGTGTGTTGCTCATTTTCAAACTTATGTTTCCATCATTTTTCAGCCCATATCCCCCCGTCCTCAATATCAAGGTCCATCAGTCCCAAACCAGTGTGCATTGTTCTCACCGGTAAGTACAGAGTCTCACTCTCTGTCTGAGGAGATGGTTACTGGGTATCACAGTAAGTAGTGATGTGGTGTCTTGGTTCAAACCCAATTTCCGATGCTGTGTGTGGAATTTCTCTGCTCCGCTTTCCTCCTTCAGCCCAGCAACGGGCAGGGTGGAATCTGGGTGGGCTTTTGCTCGGGTGTGCTGGTGTACTAAGGCAGCCTGAATGCCTCTTCACCCATCTCTGCCTCCTCTCTCTACCATTTCAATATTCCTACCCTCTCCCCTTCCTCTCCCTCAAATCCTCTCATCTGGCCCCTCACTTCCCCAGTCTCTCCCCATCTCTCCCCTCTCTCACTTCCCTCTCCCTCCACTTCTCTCTCCCTCCCCGTAACTCTCTTCTCTACCCTCTTCCTGCCCCTCCCTGTCCCTCCTCTAACTATCCACCCATCATTCTCTGTGTATAAAACCTATCTCTGATATCCCCCCATATTTCTTCCAATCACCTTAAAATTATGCCCCTTCATATTAGCCATTTCCGCTCTGGGAAAAGTCTCTGGCTGTCCACTCTGTCTCTGCCTCTTATCATCTTGTGCATGTCTGTCAAGCCACCTCTCCTCCTCCTTCACCCCAGACAGAAAAACCCAGCTCACTCAAATTTTCCTCATTAGACATGCTCTCTAATCTGGACAGTATCCTTGTAAATCTCCTCTGCATTCTCTCTAAATCTCCCACATCCTCCCTGTAAGGCAGTGACCAGAACTAAGCACAATACTCCAAGTGTTTTCCAGCCAGAGTTTTGTCGAGCTGCAACATCATCTCCTGGCTCTTGAACTCAGCCCCTGACTGATGAAGGCCAACACACCAAATGCTTTTTTACCGCCCCATCATCTTCCACTGCAATTTTCAGGGTTCTACACATGAGGACCCCAAGATCCTTCACACTGCCATGTATTCTGCCTTCAGGTTTGACCTTCCAAAGTGAATCACTTCAGGTTGAACTCTATCAGCCGCTCCTCAGCCCAGCTCTGCATCCTGTCAATGTCCCATTGTAGTCCACAACAACCTTCTACACTATCCACAGCTCCACCAACCTTCATGTCATCTGCAAACTTACAACCCACCCTTCCATTTCCTCAACCAGTCATTCATCAAATAATCACAAAGAGTAGGGGTCCCAGAACAGATCCCTATGGAACATCACTGGTCACCGATCTCCACGCAGAGTAAGCTCCATCTACAGTGACCTTCTGCCTACAATGGACAAAGCCATTCTGAATCCACCCAGACAGAAATCCTTGGATCTCAATGAGCCCACCATGAGGAACCTTACCAAATGTCTTACTAAAATCCATACACACCACATCCGCTGCACGACCTTCATCAAAGTCCACCATCACATCCTCATACTCATACACATCACATACTCAAGGAATTTACTCATACTCATTAGGCACAACCTGCCCTTCACAATGCCATGTTGACTATCCCTAATCAGCCATTTTCTCCAAGTGCTTGTAAGTCCTGTGTCTAAGAATCTTCTCCAATAGTTTGCCCACCACTGAAGTGAGTAACTGCAAGAAGGCTTGGAGAGTCCAGGCAATGTGTCCACACACACTGTGGTCCTCACTGTAAAGGACAGCACCTCACCCTCTAACTGGGTGAGGAACTGCACTCCTGCATCAACAACAGTAATGCCTCTGTCCCTCCCAATCATACTCCTGACAGATCCCTTACTCCACTCCCTCTATCTGGAGTATTGAAAGTGTAGGAGTTTTAGAGATAGGAGCAGTATGAAGGAGGTGTTAGAACAGAAGGACTGGGAATGTAGGTGTTACAGAGGGCGGGGTGAGGGAGGAGTTTGAACAGGAGGACGGGGAATGTAGGTGTTACAGAGGGCAGGGTGAGGGAGGGGTTTGAACAGGAGAACGGGGAGTGTAGGGGTTACAGAGATGGGGGTGAGGGAGGAGTTTGAACAGGAGAACGGGGAGTGTAGGGGTTACAGAGATGGGGTGAGGGAGGAGTTTGAACTGGAGAACGGGGAGTGTAGGGGTTACAGAGATGGGGGTGAGGGAGGAGTTTGAACAGGAGAACGGGGAGTGTAGGGGTTACAGAGATGGGGGTGAGGGAGGAGTTTGAACAGGAGAACGGGGAGTGTAGGGGTTACAGAGATGGGGTGAGGGAGGAGTTTGAACTGGAGAACGGGGAGTGTAGGGGTTACAGAGATGGGGGTGAGGGAGGAGTTTGAACAGGAGAACGGGGAGTGTAGGGGTTACAGAGATGGGGGTGAGGGAGGAGTTTGAACAGGAGGACAGGGAGTGTAGGGGTGACAGAGAGGGAGGGGGTGAGGGAGTGGTTTGAACAGGAGGAAGGGGAGTGTAGGGGTTACAGAGATAGGGAGGGGGTGAGGGAGGGGTTTGAACAGGGGATGAGGAGTGTAGCAGTTACAGAATAAGGAGGGGGTGAGGGAGGGGTTTGAACAGGAGGAGGGAGAGAGTAGGGGTTACAGAGATAGGGAGGGGGTGAGGGAGGGGTTTGAACAGGAGGAGGGAGAGAGTAGCTGCAAGGATGAGGGGGGGTGAAGTAACTCTTCTGTCTTTCTCTTGCAGAAGGTGAAGTTAACCCCTTCCGCACCAAAGCCTTTCAGTCCAACGAATTCCAAGGTCTCCATGAATCTCGGGAACAGATTTGGACCCTCGGATTTCAACTTCCTCATGGTCCTGGGCAGGGGAAGCTTCGGAAAGGTGGGACCGTGATGGGAGGGCCATTGTAGGGTTTTTGTGCAGGGGGGGGGGGGTGCTGTGAGGGATGTCTGTGCATTGCAAGGGGGAAATGAGTGAGCCGTGGGAAGGGTGGTGAGAACGAAAGGTCGTGGTGGGGTATGGTCAAATGTTGGACATTGTGGAAACAGGGGCGAAATGCTAGGCAGAAGTGGAGAGGGAAGATAGGGAAATTGGAGGGAGGGGAAGGGAGAGGTAAGGAGGGACAGAATGGTAAGAGGAGGAGAGGGAGAATGATATGTGTGAAATCATAGAGGGCGGGGTTAGTAAGTTTGCAGACGACACGAGGATCAGTGGAGATGTGGATGGGTGGTGTAGAAGATTGCCCAAGGACACAGCAGGATAGAGATCGGTTACAGATCTGTGTGGAGAAATGGCATGTGGAGTTTCAACTGGGCAAGTGTGAGGTGCTGCACTTTGGGAGGTAAAGTATAAATGGGCAGGACACAGTTCATGACAGGATCTTTAACAGTGTTGATCTACAGAGGATCTCAGGGTCCAAGTCCACAGCCCTGTGGAAGTGGCTGCATAAATAGGCAGGGCAGTAATGAACTTGAAGTATTGTGTGTTCTTCTGGTCACTCCATTACAGGAAAGTTGTGAGGGCTTTAGAGAGGGGGCATAAGAGATATTGCATGGATGAGAGGGCATGAATACAAGAGATGGTAAACGTAACTTTAAATTTGAAACACAAGAGATTCTTCAGATACTGGAAGTCCAGAACAACAGACACAAAATGCTGCAGGAACTCAGCATATATGGAAATGAATAAATAGTTTGATATTTGAATACTTTTAGTCTAAAATCGACTATATATTCCCCTTCTCCACCGTCACCTGGTGCTGAGTTCCTCCGGTGTGAGTCAGGGCTGACTGGCGGTTTGGTGTCCTGGGTGAGGTGGGGTTCTTGCCTTTGCCCTGCACCCAGCTGTGTCTCCTCCTCCCTCACAAGGTGCTGCTGGCTGAGCTGAAGGGCTCTGACAGGCTGTTCGCAGTGAAGACGCTGAAGAAAGACGTGATCATGCAAGACGATGATGTGGAGTGCACGATGGTGGAGAGAAGGGTGTTGTCCATGGCTGACCCTCCTCACTTCCTCACCCAGCTCTACTGCTGCTTCCAGACTGTGGTGAGGGGGCGGACCGAGAGACGGAGTGTGGGGTGGGAGGGGACGAGCGGTGAAGTGCACGAAGCCGTCGTGCTGTCCGCAGACGTGAGTCAGACGGCGGATGGAAAAGAAGCAGTCGGGAGAGCAGGGGGGAGGGGGGAGGGGTTGGGATGGAGGGAAGCTGGGAGTGTGGCGTAAGGTCTACCCTCGTGAGGCAGAGGGACTATTGGTATTTCTCACACCATTGCTCAGCCCAGCTCTGCACAATACCTACCCCCCTCTGTCACATACCCTGTGACCAGGTTAAAGAACCAGCAGAAATGGAAAACACTCTGGAGTCTGGTATTACTATAAACTAACAGTGTTTATTAGTAGCTAAGCAATACCGTACTATAAATGAAAATATATTGAACAGGTTAGCAATGAGATACACACACACACACACACACACACACACACACACACACACATATATATATATATATGTGTGTGTGTGTGTGTGTGGAAATAGGAACAAAACTAGGCTCTTTCAAACCTAGGGGTAAATGGGTACGTCTGACGATGTGATGAAGAGAGTTCAGTTCAGTTCATGGTATTTAGTTGAGTAATGGGGAGAGAGAGAGGTGAGAGGTGGTACCGTTCATTTTACCATTGTCATCCGAAGTTCTGATGTGGTCACCGACTATGACCGTGATACGAACAACCGTTCTTCAGTGGTGTAATTATCACCCAGGCAAGGATGGACACACAATTAATTCCCCACAGGTCACACCTTTTCCACTGTGAGCCACTGATCGATTTCCCCGAATCCATCCTCCAAAAGCCCCACCTTCCTGTGGGTGCAAAAAAGCTCATTCAGTGTCCGAACTGTGTGTCTCATGGTGTGTCTCGGTGTGTCTCTGTGTAAAGGCAGACCTGGCTTAAATCTCTCCAAGTTGGAAACAGGCTGTCCATCAACCTGCTCCGTCCTGCTCTCTCTGCAGGAGCATTAACAGGCAGGCAAGTAACTTCGGGGAAAAGGTAAACAAGCTGGCAGAGAAATCATAACATCAATCTTCCGAGCAGTTTCAGTCTCTCTCTCTCTCTCATTGCGCTGGACGCCTCCCTCTCTCTGTCATCTCCTATTCACCTGGTACCCCCTTGCGCTCCTCAGGACCGGCTATTCTTCGTGATGGAGTACGTGAACGGTGGGGACCTGATGTATCACATCCAGACTGTTGGTCGCTTCAAGGAACCACACGCCGTGTGAGTAACCACTCGACGAACACATATCCAAATCCCACCTCTCTCATTCCCAAGCACACTCCCTCCAAGCCCACTTCTCTCAATCCTTAACAGATCACTCAATCCCAAACACACTCCATGCGATACCACAACTCTCATTCCCAAACACACTCCCTCCGTTATCACCACCCTCATTCCCACACAACCAAATCCCCCCACTCCTTCCTTCCCTAACACACTCTCTCCGATACCACCACCCTCATTCCCTAACACACTCCCTCAGATAACACCACTCTCATTCCCTCTGTCACTGCCTCTTCACTCTCTCAAAACCAACATTCATTCCTCAATTCCTCCATCTGGAACTCTCTCCCTCCATCCACAACTCAATCCCTCCATCCATCACACTCTCCTTCCATACATCACACACCATTCCATCCATCACTCTACTTCCATCCATCACACACTCATTCCATCCATCAGACACTCATTCCATCCATCACTCTCTCATTCCATCCATCACTCTCTCATTCCATCCATCACTCTCTCATTCCATCCATCACACACTCATTCCATCCATCACACACTGCTTCCATCCATCACTCTCTTCTTCCAACCATCACTCTTCCCTTCCATCCACACTTTCATTCCATCCATCACTCTCCTTCCATCCATCACTCTGTCCTTCCATCAATCACTCTTCCCTTCCATCCACACTTTCATTCCATCCATCACTCTCCTTCCATCCATCACTCTCCTTCCATCCATCACTATCTCCTTCCATCCATCACTCTCTCCTTCCATCCTTCACTCTCTCATTCCATTTATCACACACTCATTCCATCCATCACTCTGTCCTTCCATCCATCACCTTCTCCTTCAGTCCATCATACACTCATTCCATCCATCACTCTCCTTCCATCCATCACACACTCATTCCATCCATCACACACTGCTTCCATCCATCACTCTCTTCTTCCAACCATCACTCTCTCCTTCTATCAATCACTCTTCCCTTCCATCCACACTTTCATTCCATCCATCACTCTCCTTCCATCCATCACTCCCTCCTTCCATCCATCACTCTCTCCTTCCATCCATCACTCTCTCCTTCCATCCTTCACTCTCTCATTCCATTTATCACACACTCATTCCATCCATCACTCTGTCCTTCCATCCATCACCTTCTCCTTGTCCATCATACACTCATTCCATCCATCACACTCTTCTTCCAACCATCTCTCTCTCCTTCCATCTATCACTCTCTCCGTCTGTCCATCACACACTCATTCCATCTATCACTCTCTCCTTCCATCCATCACACACTCATTCCATCCATCACTCTCTCCTTCCGTCTATCACACCCTCATTCCGTCCATCACTCTCTCATTCCATCCATCACTCTCTCATTCCATCCATCACTCTCTCATTCCATGCATCACACATAGCTTCCATCCATCACTCTCTCCAATCCATCACACACTCCATCCATCTATCACTCTCCTTCCCTCCATCACACACTCATTCCATCCATCACACACTCATTCCATCCATCACTCTCTCCTTCCGTCTATCACACCCTCATTCCATCCATCACTCTCTCATTCCATCCATCTCTCTCTCATTCCATCCATCACACACTCCTTGCATCCATCACTCTCCTTCTGTCCATCACACATTCATTCTGTCCATCACACACTCATTCCACCCATCTCTCTCCCCTTCCATTTATCACTCTGTCCTTCCATCTATCACTCTGTCCTTCCGTACATCACTCTTTCCTTCCATCTATCACTCTCCTTCCATCCATCTATTACTCTCCTGTCCATCACTGTCCTTCCATCCGTCACCCACTCCATCCATCCCTCTGTCACTCACTCACACCATCCTTCACTCACTCCAACCATCCCATCTCTCACTTTGTCCATCCATCTCTCTCTCCATCCCTCATCACTCACCTCACTCCTCTCCTTACCTGATTACATCATTGATGCCTGCACTGTCAATCTTCCTCTCCCTCCAGCACCAACCCTCTCCTGGTGCAAATGGAGATTTTATCCCTGGAGATCCCCTGGCCTGAGGTCATCATGGGTGTTGGGTGTGTTCAAATTTGGATTAATTCTAACCACCACTTCTCTTGCCCCTCCTACAATTCCCTTCATCCTCCCACCTTATTGCTCCCTTTACCCCTCCCTTTACTCATCCCTCATACATCACCACCCATCTCCTCTTCTCATCACATACCCCTCCCCTTTTACCATCCTCTCCTCCTTCTCTCTCCTTTGCCCAACTCCCCACTGCCCTTCAGTTTTTATGCAGCAGAAATAGCGATTGGTCTCTTCTACCTCCATGACCATGGCATCATCTACAGGTAAAGTATTCCAACACTATCCACAGCATGGTGGCCTGAGTTTCTATGGGGACCCCATTAGGATGGACTGTGAGAGTGAATGGGAAGGGATGAGGTCCATTGGGTGCATGGACAGTGGGAATGAATGGGAAGGGTGGGTTCCATTGGGAGTGTGGTCTGTGAGAGTAAATGGGAAGGGATGAGGTCCATTGGGAGTGTGGACTGTGAGAGTGAATGGGAAGGGTGGGTTCCATTGGGAGTGTGGACTGTGAGAGTGAATGGGAAGGGTGGGTTCCATTGGGAGTGTGGACAGTGGGAATGAATGGGAAGGGTGGGTTCCATTGGGTGCATGGACAGTGGGAATGAATGGGAAGGGTGGGTTCCATTGGGTGCATGGACAGTGGGAATGAATGGGAAGGGTGGGTTCCATTGGGAGTGTGGTCTGTGAGAGTGAATGGGAAGGGTGGGTTCCATTGGGAGTGTGGTCTGTGAGAGTGAATGGGAAGGGTGGGTTCTATTGGGAGTGTGGTCAGTGGGAATGAATGGGAAGGGTGGGTTCCATTGGGAGTGTGGACAGTGGGAATGAATGGGAAGGGTGGGTTCCATTGGGAGTGTGGACAGTGGGAATGAATGGGAAGGGTGGGTTCCATTGGGAGTGTGGACAGTGGGAATGAATGGGAAGGGTGGGTTCCATTGGGAGTGTGGACAGTGGGAATGAATGGGAAGGGTGGGTTCCATTGGGAGTGTGGACTGTGAGAGTGAATGGGAAGGGTGGGTTCCATTGGGAGTGTGGACAGTGGGAATGAATGGGAAGGGTGGGTTCCATTGGGAGTGTGGACAGTGGGAGTGAATGGAAAAGGGTGGGTTCCATTGGGAGTGTGGACAGTGGGAGTGAATGGAAAAGGTTGGGTTCCATTGGGAGTGTGGACAGTGGGAATGAATGGGAAGGGTGGGTTCCATTGGGAGTGTGGACTGTGAGAGTGAATGGGAAGGGTGGGTTCCATTGGGAGTGTGGACTGTGAGAGTGAATGGAAAAGGGTGGGGCCCATTGGGAGTGTGGACAGTGAGAGTGAATGGAAAAGGGTGGGTTCCATTGGGAGTGTGGACTGTGAGAGTGAATGGGAAGGGTGGGTTCCATTGGGAGTGTGGACAGTGAGAGTGAATGGAAAAGGGTGGGTTCCATTGGGAGTGTGGACTGTGAGAGTGAATGGAAAAGGGTGGGTTCCATTGGGAGTGTGGACAGTGGGAGTGAATGGAAAAGGGTGGGTTCCATTGGGAGTGTGGACAGTGGGAATGAATGGAAAAGGGTGGGGCCCATTGGGAGTGTGGACAGTGGGAGTGAATGGAAAAGGGTGGGGCCCATTGGGAGTGTGGACAGTGGGAATGAATGGAAAAGGGTGGGGCCCATTGGGAGTGTGGACAGTGGGAATGAATGGAAAAGGGTGGGGCCCATTGGGAGTGTGGACAGTGGGAGTGAATGGAAAAGGGTGGGGCCCATTGGGAGTGTGGACAGTGGGAGTGAATGGAAAAGGGTGGGGCCCATTGGGAGTGTGCTCAGTGGGAGTGAATGGAAAAGGGTGGGGCCCATTGGGAGTGTGCTCAGTGGGAGTGAATGGAAAAGGGTGGGTTCCATTGGGAGTGTGGACAGTGAGAGTGAATGGAAAAGGGTGGGTTCCATTGGGAGTGTGGACTGTGAGAGTGAATGGGAAGGGTGGGTTCCATTGGGAGTGTGGACAGTGAGAGTGAATGGAAAAGGGTGGGTTCCATTGGGAGTGTGGACTGTGAGAGTGAATGGAAAAGGGTGGGTTCCATTGGGAGTGTGGACAGTGGGAGTGAATGGAAAAGGGTGGGTTCCATTGGGAGTGTGGACAGTGGGAATGAATGGAAAAGGGTGGGGCCCATTGGGAGTGTGGACAGTGGGAGTGAATGGAAAAGGGTGGGGCCCATTGGGAGTGTGGACAGTGGGAATGAATGGAAAAGGGTGGGGCCCATTGGGAGTGTGGACAGTGGGAATGAATGGAAAAGGGTGGGGCCCATTGGGAGTGTGGACAGTGGGAGTGAATGGAAAAGGGTGGGGCCCATTGGGAGTGTGGACAGTGGGAGTGAATGGAAAAGGGTGGGGCCCATTGGGAGTGTGCTCAGTGGGAGTGAATGGAAAAGGGTGGGGCCCATTGGGAGTGTGGACAGTGGGAGTGAATGGAAAAGGGTGGGGCCCATTGGGAGTGTGGTCAGTGGGAGTGAATGGAAAAGGGTGGGTTCCATTGGGAGTGTGGACAGTGGGAATGAATGGAAAAGGGTGGGGCCCATTGGGAGTGTGGACAGTGAGAGTGAATGGAAAAGGGTGGGTTCCATTGGGAGTGTGGACTGTGAGAGTGAATGGGAAGGGTGGGTTCCATTGGGAGTGTGGACAGTGAGAGTGAATGGAAAAGGGTGGGTTCCATTGGGAGTGTGGACTGTGAGAGTGAATGGAAAAGGGTGGGTTCCATTGGGAGTGTGGACAGTGGGAGTGAATGGAAAAGGGTGGGTTCCATTGGGAGTGTGGACAGTGGGAATGAATGGAAAAGGGTGGGGCCCATTGGGAGTGTGGACAGTGGGAGTGAATGGAAAAGGGTGGGGCCCATTGGGAGTGTGGACAGTGGGAATGAATGGAAAAGGGTGGGGCCCATTGGGAGTGTGGACAGTGGGAGTGAATGGAAAAGGGTGGGTTCCATTGGGAGTGTGGACAGTGGGAATGAATGGAAAAGGGTGGGGCCCATTGGGAGTGTGGACAGTGGGAGTGAATGGAAAAGGGTGGGTTCCATTGGGAGTGTGGACTGTGAGAGTGAATGGGAAGGGTGGGTTCCATTGGGAGTGTGGACAGTGGGAATGAATGGAAAAGGGTGGGTTCCATTGGGAGTGTGGACAGTAGGAGTGAATGGAAAAGGGTGGGGGCCCATTGGGAGTGTAGACAGTGGGAGTGAATGGGAAGGTGTGGCATCCCATTGAGAGTGTAGATGTTGGGTATGGGTGGGGAGGGTGTAGGGTCCCATTGGGAGTGTAGATGTGGGGTGTGAATGGGCAGGTTGCGGCCTCCCATTGGGAGTGTAGGTGGTTAGAGTGAATGGGAAGGGGTGGGGTCCATTGGGAGTGTAGGTGGTTAGAGTGAATGGGAAGGGGTGGGGTCCATTGGGAGTGTGGACGGTGGGAGTGAATGGGAAGGGTGGGGTCCATTGGGAGTGTGGACAGTGGGAATGAATGGAAAAGGGTGGGGCCCATTGGGAGTGTGGACAGTGGGAGTGAATGGAAAAGGGTGGGTTCCATTGGGAGTGTGGACTGTGAGAGTGAATGGGAAGGGTGGGTTCCATTGGGAGTGTGGACAGTGGGAATGAATGGAAAAGGGTGGGTTCAATTGGGAGTGTGGACAGTAGGAGTGAATGGAAAAGGGTGGGGGCCCATTGGGAGTGTAGACAGTGGGAGTGAATGGGAAGGTGTGGCATCCCATTGAGAGTGTAGATGTTGGGTATGGGTGGGGAGGGTGTAGGGTCCCATTGGGAGTGTAGATGTGGGGTGTGAATGGGCAGGTTGCGGCCTCCCATTGGGAGTGTAGGTGGTTAGAGTGAATGGGAAGGGGTGGGGTCCATTGGGAGTGTAGGTGGTTAGAGTGAATGGGAAGGGGTGGGGTCCATTGGGAGTGTGGACGGTGGGAGTGAATGGGAAGGGTGGGGTCCATTGGAAATGTGGACGGTGGAAGTGAATGGGAAGGGGTGGGATCCATTGGGAGTGTGACGGTGGGAGTGAATGGGAAGGGGTGGGGTCCATTGGGAGTGTGGACGGTGGGAGTGAATGGGAAGTGTGGGGTCCATTGGGAGTGTGACGGTGGGAGTGAATGGGAAGGGGTGGGGTCCATTGGGAGTGAGGACTGAATGGAAATGTGTCAGGTCCCATTCGGAGAGTAGACAGTGAATGTAAATGTGAAGGGGCGGTGTTCCAATGGGAGTGAATAGAAAGGAATGGAGTACCCATGGGAGTGTAGATACCAGAAGTGAATGGGAGGGGCAGGGTCTCGTGGGGAATGTGGATGGTGGGAGTGAATGGGAAGGGGTGAGGTCCTATTGGGACAGCAGGAATGAATGGAAGTGAGGTCCCATTGGGAGTGAATGGGAAGGAGCGGGGACAGTGGGAGTGACTCAGGGGACTGGGTCCTACTGTGAGTGTGTACAATGTGGGTGATGGAAAGGTGGTGTCCCATTGGGATTGTCATGGTGAAAGTGAAAGGGATGTGTTGGATCCCATTAGGAATGTGGACGGTGGGAGTTGATGGGTAGGTATGGGGTTCCCTTGGGTGTATGGATGATGGCAGTGAATGTATAAGGGTGAGTTTCCATTGCAGTTGAATGGGAAGAGTTAGGATCCCATTGGGAGTGTGGACAGTGGGTGTGAATGAGTAGGCTAGGGTCCCATTGGGAGTGCAGGTGATAAGAGTGAGTTGGAAGGGATATGACCCATTGGGAGTATGGATGGTGGGAGTGAATGGGAAGGGGCAGGGTCCAACTGGAACAGTCAAAATGAATGGGAAGAGTCGGGGTCCTGTTAGGGTTTGTGCTGTGGGAGCGAATGGGAAGCGGTGGGTCCCATTGGGAATTTGATAATGGGAAGGGGGGATGTGAATGGGAAGCAATGAGAGTGGATAGGAAGGGGTCAGAGTGGATGGGAAGGGGTGGGGAAGGGAATAGAATATAAAAGCAAGCGGATAATGCTGAGCTGTTATAAGACACTAGTCAGGAAACACTTAGTGTATTGTCAACAGTTTTGGGCCCCATATCTCAAAAAGGTTGTCACTGGAGAGAGTCCAGAGGAGGTTCATGAGGATGATTCTGGGAACGAAGGGGTTAACATATGAGGAGCATTTGGCAGCTTTGGGCCTGTACTCACTGAATTGAGAAGAATGTGGGAAAGCTACCAAATGTTGAAAGGACTAGATAGGGTGGACGTGGAGAGGGTGGTTCCTATGGTGGGGGTATCCAGAACTAGAGGGCACAGCCTCAAACATGAGGGGCCACCCTTTAGAATAAAGGTAAGGAGGAATATTTTTAGCCAGAGAGTAGTAAATCTGTAGAATACTCTGACACAGACTGCTTCAGAGGCCAAGTCTGTGGGTATATTTAGGGTGGAATTAGATAATTTCCTGAATGGTCAGGGCATCAAAGGATATTGTGAGATAGCGGGAATGAGGTTGAGTGGGATCCGAGAACAGCCATGATGGAATAGTGGAGCAGACTCGATGGGCTGAATTCTGCTTCCTATGTCTTATGGTCATCTGAACATGGGAGTGGTTGGGAAGGGGCAGTGTGGGGTGGAGGGTTGACCTCCGTTAGGAGGTGGAGTTCCTCTGTTGACAGTAATCTTCCATTGCTCACCAGAGATCTGAAGTTGGACAACGTGCTCCTTGACTCTGAGGGACACATCAAGATCGCGGACTTTGGAATGTGCAAGGAAAACATTTTTAATGGGGCTACCACCAGGACCTTCTGTGGAACCCCTGACTACATCGCCCCAGAGGTGTGTGTGTGTGTGTGTATGTGTGTGTGTGTGTGTGTGTGTCAAACGGTACAGGGGACCTTGATCAGCTGGGCAAGTGGGCCAGGTAATGACAAATGGTTTCATTTGGATCAGTGTGAGGAGTTGTGTTTTGGGAAGACAATCCAGGGTCCTTCCACGGTGAATGGCAGGACACAGGGGAGTGTTATAGAACAGAGGGACCCAGAGGTACAGGGACATGGTTCTCTGAAAGTGGAGTCACAGGTAGACAGGGCAGTGAAGAAGGAGCTTGGCATGCTGGCCGCCTTCAGTCAGGGAACAGAGTACAGGAGTTGGGACGTTATGCTGCCATTGTACAAGACATTGGTGAGGCCACACTTGGAGTATTGTGTTCAGTTCTGGTCGCCCTGCTGTAGGAAAGATGCCATTGAGCTGGAAAGAGTGCAGAGGAGATTTACAAGGATGTTGCTGGGATTCAAGGGACTGAGTTATGAAGACAGATTGGACAGGTTGGGACTTTATTCTTTGGGGCGTAGGAGACTGAGGGCTGACCTTACAGAGGTGTATAAAACCATGAGGGGCACAGGTAGGGTGAATGTGCAGAGTCTTTTTCCCCAGGGCTGGGCAATCAAGAACCAGAGTGCACAGGTTTATGGTGAGACGGGAGGGAGATTTAATAGGGACCCGAGGGGCAACCTTTTCACCCAAAGGGTGGTCTGTCAATGGAGTACAGAAATGATTAAAGCTGGTGTATTAACATCAAAGTTGAGTTTATTTATTGTTTGATGCACAAGTCCATTCAAGATTGTTTAATGTCACTTCCAGTACACAAGTGTAAAGGAGAAGAAAATAACTGTTACTCCGGATCCGATGCGGCACAAAAAACACATTTTAAATACATAGGATAGCTTATATACATAGATCGATTGTATGTCCATAAAGTGACGCTAGGCACAGGAGTGACTGAGTACATAAGGTGACTGAGAGGAAATAATAATGTAGTGGTGGTTGGGGGTGTGGAGGGTGGGTTCACAGTGACAGTGTCGATCAGTCTCACTGCTTGGGGAGAGTAACTGTTTTTGGGTGTGGTGGTCGTGGTGTGAGTGCTCCATATTCTTCCTGATGGGAGTGAGTCAAGCAGGGTGAGTGGGACCCTTCATGATGTTACTGGCCCTTTTCCAGCACCTTTCTGTGTGTATTTCCGTAATGGCGGGTAGGCTGCCGCAGGTGGTGTCCACTACCAGTGTAAACCCTTCCTGTCTGCCACAGTGCAGATTCCACACGATGCAGCTTGTTGGTATGCCCACTACTCTGCATCTGCAGAGTGGCGTGAGTACGGATCTGCAAAGTCTAGCTGTCTTCAGCCTCCAGTTCTCCTAATTGTGAATAATGTGCTCTGGGACCATGAGAGGTTGTGAGAGATGTGCACTCCCAGGAGTTTGAAACTGCTCCCAGTTTCCTCTGCTGTGCCACCGATATAAAGAGGAGTGTGAGTGGATCGAGTTCTCCTGAAGTCGGTAACAATCTCCTCAGCCAGCTCCAAACCTGGGCCTCTGAACCCTTGACTTCCTTACCAGGAGACCACAGAAATAATATCCCCTCCTCGCTGACAATCAACACTGGCGCACCTCCAGGATGTGTCCACTGTTCTATTCTCTCAGCACTCAGGACCACGTGGCTCAAATGCCTTCTATAAATTTGCCGATGAATCAGAATCAGGTTTATTATGTGACGTGAGATTTGTTAACTCAGCAGCAACAGTTCAATGCAATACATAATCCAGAGAGAAAAAAATAAAACTAATAATAATAATAAATAAACAAGTAAATCAATTACTTTATATGTATATTGAATAGATTTTTTTAAACGTGCAAAAAATAGGAATACTGTATATTTTTTAAAAAGTGAGGTAGTGTCCAAAGCTTCAATGTCCATTTAGGAATTGGGTGGCAGAGGGGAAGAAGCTGTTCCTGAATCGCTGAATGTGTGGCTTCAGGCTCCTGTATCTCCTCCCTGATGGTAACAGTGAGAAAAGGGCATGCCCTGGGTGCTGGAGGTCCTTAATAATGAATGCTGCCTCTCTGAGACACTGCTGAGATAGAATTATTGTTGGCAAAATTTCCATGGAGAGCATTCTGACTGGCTGCTTCACCATCTGGTCAGAAAAAGCTGCAGGAAGTTGTAAACTTGGCCATCTCCATCATGGGCACTAGTCTCCTCAGCACTGAGGACATCTTCAACTGGCAATGCTTTCTGAAGATCCATCACAAAAGAACCCCGTCACTCAGGACAGGACCTGCCCTCTTCTCATTGCTACCATCAAGGAGGTACAGGAACCTGAAGACCCACACTCAACATTTTAGAAGCAGCTTCTTTCCCTCTGCCGTTAGATTTCTGAGTAGACAATGAACCCATGAACTCTACCTCACTAATTTTTCCATGTTTTTGCACTGCTTATTTAATTTATTTTTTCATCTTCTTCTCATTGTAATTTACATTTTTTATTACATAATACAACGTACTGCTGCTGCAACACAACAAATTTCATGACGTATGTTAGTGAAACTGTATGAAACCTGGTTCTGATTCCGACTCTTTGTTCTGTTGGCATTGAGGAAGAGGCTACTTGTCTGGACCAGGCCCTGACTCTTCTACCTCCTCTCTAAAGGCCATCTCATCATTGTTGGTGATGACTCAAGAAGAACGAGCCCATGTGAACATGAGTGCAATGAAAAATTTTCTTGCAGCGACATCAAAAGCACACAGCATCACTCACAAAGAAACACAGAAATTAAAGATAAATCAGACTCAAATTTGAGCAGAAGGAACACGATTAAACTAAGTGGTCATGGTGTTACTGTGATTAGGGGTGTGCTAATTGCTTGAAAGGAAGTAGCCGATCCTGAACCTGGTGAAGTGGGGCTTCAGGCTTCTGTACCTCCTGCCCGATGGGAGACACGGCCCGGATGGTGACCTTGCCTTCTCGAGGCAGCACCTTGTGTAGCTACTCCTGACGGTGGGGAGGGATGTGCCAGTGATGTACTGGGCTGAGTGCAATGCACTCTGCAGCTTCCTAGCTTCCTGAGCAAACCAGGAATTGCCGTACCAGACCGTGATTAAATCAGTCAAGATACTTTGAAGAGGGCATCTGTAGAAGCCATCGGGCAAACGTGAGCAGCTGGGTCAGTCTGCATGGACATTGAGGAATTGGGCCTTTTGTCTGGTGTAAAAAATTTTTAATCACACTTCCCTTTACTGAAATACTGCTATAGTAAAGCAGAGTCCATCGTTAGAGCTCCCCACCATCCAGGCCACGCCATCTTCTCACTGCTGCTATCAAGTCGAAGGTACAAAAGCCTCAGGACTCAAATCACCAGGCTCGAGAATGGTTACTGCCCCTCAGTAATCAGGCTCTTAAGAAAGAGGTTCATTGTGTTCACTTGCCTATCCATTGAAATGTTCAACAACCAATGTCCTGTTGTCACATGTTCTCCTTAGTTATTGCAATTTATTTATATTTGAATTTGCACAGTTTGTTGTCTTCTGCATCCTGGTTGATCTTTCATTGATCCTGTTCCATAGATTTGCAGGAAAATGACAGTCAGGGTTCCATATTGTCATACACATGACCTTTGACAATAAAGTACATTTTGATCCTGCTGGGGTGGGTCCTTCTTTACGTTGGTGTGGAGTGAAGCCAGACCCCAGACCAGATACTTGTTGTCTTGTCTCCTATAGATTATAACCTACCAACCCTACGGCAAGTCTGTTGATTGGTGGTCTTATGGGGTCTTGCTGTATGAGATGCTCGCAGGACAGGTGAGTGATTCACAGATGCCACGTCATTCAGTGCCCTCCTCATCCCCTACCACAGTGCTCCCTCCTCACCCACTGCCACAGAACACCCTCCCACAGCGTTCCTTCCTCAGCCCCTCCCACAGCGCTCCCTCCTCACCTCCAACTGCATTCCCTCCTCATTTCCCTCCAACAGCGTTCCCTCCTCACCCCGTCCAACAGTGTTCCCTCTTCATTCCCCTCCAACAGTGTTCCCTTTTACCCCCTCTCATAGTGTTCCCCCTCACCTCCTTCTCTCGTGTTCCCTCCTCACCCCCTTCCTAAACACTCCCTCCTCTCCCCTCTGTTCATTCCTCACCCCCTCCAACAGCGTTCCCGCCTCTCCCTGCCACAGTTCCCTCCCTCACTGCTCCCTCAACCCTCTCCCAAAGCAGAGGTCCCTCGTTGCTCCCCTCCCACAGCATGTCGATCCCTCCTTGCAGTGGAGCAGTGTTTGTGTGTCATGGGATTTTGCTTTGTTCAGGGTGGGGTGAGGGATGACTTAACGGATCTCCTTCCCCATCTCTCCCCACAGCCTCCGTTCGATGGGGAGGACGAGGACGAGTTATTCCAGTCTGTGCTGGACCGCACCGTGTCGTACCCCAGGAGTCTCTCCCGAGAGGCCGTGTCGATCTGCAAGGGGGTAGGTAGTCCTCCCTCTGCCCCACCCCTCCCCTCCACACCGTGTCGTACCCCAGGGGTCTCTCCCGAGAGACCGTGTCAATCTGCAAGTGGGAAGTAGCCCTCCCTCTGCCCCACCCCTCCCCTCCACACCGTGTCGTACCCCAGGGGTCTCTCCCAAGAGACCGTGTCAATCTGCAGGTGGGTAAGTAGCCCTCCCTCTGCCCCACCCCTCCCCTCCACACCGTGTCGTACCCCAGGGGTCTCTCCCAAGAGACCGTGTCGATCTGCAAGTGGGTAAGTAGCCCTCCCTCTGCCCCACCCCTCCCCTCCACACCGTGTCGTACCCCAGGGGTCTCTCCCAAGAGACCGTGTCAATCTGCAAGTGGGTAAGTAGCCCTCCCTCTGCCCCACCCCTCCCCTCCACACCGTGTCGTACCCCAGGGGTCTCTCCCAAGAGACCGTGTCAATCTGCAGGTGGGTAAGTAGCCCTCCCTCTGCCCCACCCCTCCCCTCCACACCGTGTCGTACCCCAGGGGTCTCTCCCAAGAGACCGTGTCAATCTGCAAGTGGGTAAGTAGCCCTCCCTCTGCCCCACCCCTCCCCTCCACACCGTGTCGTACCCCAGGGGTCTCTCCCAAGAGACCGTGTCAATCTGCAGGTGGGTAAGTAGCCCTCCCTCTGCCCCACCCCTCCCCTCCACACCGTGTCGTACCCCAGGGGTCTCTCCCAAGAGACCGTGTCAATCTGCAAGTGGGAAGTAGCCCTCCCTCTGCCCCACCCCTCCCCTCCACACCGTGTCGTACCCCAGGGGTCTCTCCCAAGAGACCGTGTCAATCTGCAGGTGGGTAAGTAGCCCTCCCTCTGCCCCACCCCTCCCCTCCACACCGTGTCGTACCCCAGGGGTCTCTCCCAAGAGACCGTGTCAATCTGCAAGTGGGAAGTAGCCCTCCCTCTGCCCCACCCCTCCCCTCCACACCGTGTCGTACCCCAGGGGTCTCTCCCAAGAGACCGTGTCAATCTGCAAGTGGGAAGTAGCCCTCCCTCTGCCCCACCCCTCCCCTCCACACCGTGTCGTACCCCAGGGGTCTCTCCCAAGAGACCGTGTCAATCTGCAGGTGGGTAAGTAGCCCTCCCTCTGCCCCACCCCTCCCCTCCACACCGTGTCGTACCCCAGGGGTCTCTCCCAAGAGACCGTGTCAATCTGCAAGTGGGTAAGTAGCCCTCCCTCTGCCCCACCCCTCCCCTCCACACCGTGTCGTACCCCAGGGGTCTCTCCCAAGAGACCGTGTCAATCTGCAAGTGGGTAAGTAGCCCTCCCTCTGCCCCACCCCTCCCCTCCACACCGTGTCGTACCCCAGGGGTCTCTCCCAAGAGACCGTGTCGATCTGCAAGTGGGTAAGTAGCCCTCCCTCTGCCCCACCCCTCCCCTCCACACCGTGTCGTACCCCAGGGGTCTCTCCCAAGAGACCGTGTCGATCTGCAGGTGGGTAAGTAGCCCTCCCTCTGCCCCACCCCTCCCCTCCACACCGTGTCGTACCCCAGGGGTCTCTCCCAAGAGACCGTGTCAATCTGCAGGTGGGAAGTAGCCCATCACCTCACCACACTTTTCCTCCTCTTCCCACCCCCTCAGACCCTCGGCTCGCGCGCGGGGGGTGGTTCATCGGGTGGGGGTTTGGAGTGAGTTGGATACAGAGACACCACTGGGAGATTCAGAGGTGGGGGAGTGAATTATGTGTGGGGAGTGGGTGGAAGGGGAAGGAGTTTTGGTTCTCCCGGTGGGAATGCAGAAAGGCAGGTTAAGACACAGGTCACTTCCCTACTGTCGGCACTTTTACCCCAATCCTTTCTGCCCTCTAATCTCTCACTCGTCGCTTCACTTCACCCTCACTCCACTCCACCCGCTCCTCCACCTCTCCCCTCCTCTCTCCCCCTCCCATTTCCCACTCTCTCACTCTGCCCCCTCCCTCTACCCCGTTTCTCCCCAATTTTCTTTCCTTACTTCACTGCCCCCTCCCTACCATTTCTACTACCTCCCATCCCTCCATCACCTCTCTCCCCTCCCCTCCCCTTCTGCCCCTCCTAACTGTTTCCCTTCTTTCCCCACCCTCTCTCCCTCCTCCTCTCTCATCCCCCTCCCCTTCCCCTCTCCCCTCCATCTCTCCCCCCCACTTTCCCCTCTCCCCTCTCTCTCCCTCCCTCTCTCCCTCTCCCTCATCCCACTCCATCTCTCCCACTCCCTCTCCCCCTCCCTCTCTCTCTTATCCCACCCTCTCTCCCCCTCCCTCTCTCTCACTCCCTCATCCCACTCTCTTCCCATATCTCCATCTTCATCCATCTCTTCTCTTTTCCTCTCTTTCCCACTCCTCTCTCTCCCCCTCCTCTCTCTGCCTCTCCCTCTTTCTCCTCCTCTCCTCCCTCGTCCCCTTTCTCATCTCTCCCCTCCCTCTCCCCTCTCTCCCCTTCCCCTTCTCTATCACCCTCACACCCCATCTCTCCCCTTCCCCTCTGCCTCTTCCTTCCCCTTTCCTCCTCCTCTCTCCCTCTACTCTCTTTCTCCCTCACTCCACCCACCCCCACTCTCTTCTCTCCCCTTCCACCTATCTTCTCAATCCCCACCCCCTCTCCCCCTCACTTTCTCCCCCACACTCTCTCCCACCTGCCTCACCCTTCACTCTCTCCCTGTCTCTCCTGTCTCTCCCCTTTACACCTCCTCTCTTCCTGCTCCCTCTCACCCCTCTCCCCTCCCTCCCTCCCTAATCTCTGCTCTCTCTTGCCCTTCCACCTCTCCTCCTTCTCTCTCCTCTCCACCCACACTCTCCTCTCTCTCTCCCCCACATTCTCTCTTTCATTCTTTTCTTTCTGTCCCACCACTCTCTCCTCCTTCTCTCCCCATCACTCATCTGTCCGTCCTTCACTCTCTTCTCTCTCACTTTCTCCCCCTCACTCTCCACCTTCCCTCTTCCTTCTCCTCCCCTTTCCTCATCCCTCTCTCCCCCTCCCACTCTGCCCCCTCTCTCCTCTCCCTCCCCTCCCTCCCACTCTCCTCCTCTTCGCTCTCATTCCTCTTCAATGTTACTCTCCTCCCTCCCCTGTCCTTCTCTCTGGTCTTCCTCCCCTCACTCTCTCCTCCTCTGCCAGCTGATGACGCGGAACCCTTCCCGTCGGTTGGGCTGCGGAGCGGACGGCCAGCGGGACCTCTGCGAACATCCGTTCTTTCGGCGGATCGACTGGGAGCGGCTGCGGAAGCTGGAGGTGCAGCCGCCGTTTAAACCCCGGCCAGTGAGTGAGGGACCCGGGGCTTTCCCGCTGGGGGCAGGAGGGAGGGAGACTGACTATGGTAGTGGATAGAGAGGGGAAATGGACAGGGAGGGAGGAAAATGAGGAAAGAGGTGGAGGAAGGGATTGAGGAAAGAGAGAGGGGAGGGAGGAAAGAGCGAAGGTGGGATGGAGGAGAAAGAGGGGAGGGACAGGGAAATGAAGGAGGGATGGAGGACAGAGGGAAGGAGGGATGGAGGAAAAGGGAGGGTGGGAGGGAGGATAGAGTGAAGGAGGAGGAGGAGGTAGGTGAGGGAGGGAAGGGGAGAGGGACAGAGGGAGGAGTGAGAGATGGAGGAGAGGGCAGGGGTACAGAGGGAGGAGTGGGGGAGGGGAGGGCAGGGCTACAGAGGGAGGAGGTAGGTAAGGGAGGGGAGGCAGGGGTACAGAGGGAGGAGGTAGGTGAGGGAGGGGAGGCAGGGGTACAGCGGGAGGAGGGAGGGGAGGGCAGGGGTAAAGAGGGAGGAGAGAGAGCACCTGTGTCTGCGCGGAAGGGATTGGGTGATACATGACTTGGGGGATGGGATATAATTATTTTTGTCTCTCTCCCCTCCCCGCCCCCCCCCATCCACCACTCATGCCTGTTTTACCATGTACCTGTATACTCTGCCCTCCACCTCTCCCTCCCTCCCACTCCCCCGTCATTCCTCTTCCTCCCCTTCCCTCCCCGCTCTCCTTCCCTACTCCCCCTCCCTCTTATCCCTCTCCCTCTTATCCCTCTCCCTCCCCTTACCCCTCTCTCATTCCACCACCTCTCCTTTCTTTTATCCCTCTCCCCACAGTCCGGGAGGAATGGTGAGAACTTTGACAAGTTCTTCACTCGAGGGGCTCCCACTCTGACACCACCCGACCAGCTCCTGCTCCTCAGCCTCGACCAGGAGGAGTTCAGCGGCTTCTCGTTCATCAACCCAGTCTTCCCAAGCCCCCCCCAGCGCGGACCCCTGCCCCAGGGAGTGTGAGGGTCTATTGCTCTCTCCTCCACCCAGGGACTCCCTCCCCTCCTCCCCACCCCACTCCTCACCCCAACTGAAGGATGGAGGGAGCCTCCATACTGTGTGCACCCCTATGCTCTTCTCTCTGCCTGCGCTGGTCTGTGAAAACACATTCAGATTCAAATTTCGTTATCACGCATACAGTGAAATGCATTGTTTGCTTTAATGACCAGTGTGCCCGGGACAGCCCACAGGCGCAGCCAATATAGCTTACCCACAACGCTCGAAAGGACGCCATAAGCAGCAAGCATCAAAACGACAGCCCGCTTACACACAGGCAGGCCTCTTCGACTCCCCCCCCCCCCAGGCTCGCTAATGACGGGACCCCAAACTCCAGGCATCAAATCATCTCTTTAATAAAGTTTATCTGTGGTTACTGTTGTGTCTGGTTCATGGGGGAGAAGGGAAATGGAGGGTGAGGAGGTGAACAGAAGAGGGATGGATAGAGTCAGAGGTGGTGGGGGGTGGAGATGTACCAATGTGTTCAAGGGAAGTGGAAGAGTACAAAGGAGGGAGGGAGGGAGGGGAATGGAGTGTGAGGGGCTTTAAGGATGGAGGAGGGACTCAGCCAGCTCCCTCACGGGCACAACCCTCCTTACCATCTTCAAAAGGCAGCAGCATCCGTCATCAGAATCTGGAAGCACTGGTCCATGCCACCTCCTAGCTCCATCGTTCCGGGGCTTAGATGGTTTAAAAGGGACGGGGAGGGGGAGGTAAAATGTTCGGATGGGCTGGAATTCCTGACTCGATATGTTGACAGTCCAACCAAACTGGATCTGGTGGGGGCTGATGGCCAGGGTCTCGGTGGTTGAGCATTTCTGAGACAGTGATTACAACTGCCTGACCTTTACCGCAGCTTTGCAGAGGGATAGGAGCAGATGGTACGGGAAAGTAATTAATTGGTGGAGGGGGAACTATGACGCTTTTAGGCAGGAACGGGGTAGCGTAAATCGGGAAAGTGTGTAGTCAGGGAAATGACAATGGAAATGTGGAGGTTGTTTCAGGAGTTCTGGATAGGTTAGTCCCATTGAAGCAGGGAAGGGATGAGAGGGTGCAGAGATATGGAACACCTAGACAAGAAGAGGAAAGAAGTTTCCTTAAGGTTTAGGAAACCAGGGTTAACAGGGAAGAGTACAGCACAGGAACAGGCCCTGTGGCTCACAATGTTGTGCTGAACCAGTAAATCAAAAACACGCAGAAACGAATCCCTCCTGCCCACACCACGTTTGCATCCCTCCATCCTCCACACATCCATGTGCCTTTCTAAACGTCTCTTAAAAGCCTCTAATGTATTTGCCTCTAGCATCAGACCAGGCAGCACATTCCAGGCATCCACCACTCTCTGAGTAAAATACGCACCCCTCACATCCCCTTCGAACCTACCCCCTCACCTTCAGTACCTTCACAGACATTTCAATCCTGTGAAACAAATACTCTCTGTCCACTCTATCTATGCCCTCATAATCTTGTAATCAGCGCCCCATTGCAGTTAACCCAGTCCAAATAAGTTGGAGTTGCCTTTAACTTGTGCTGGACCCATGGTGAAAGCATGCACCATGTCACTCAAAATCCACCTTGAGTAAACGAGTATTGGTCCTTCCTCCATGGAAGGTGATCCATCTGCACGAAGTACCTTGTACAACAGGGACGCCGTCCTCCACCATCTTCCCTCCCATCTTCTCCCAGCTCCCACCAAAAAGACTTCAACCCACACCAGTGCCCCTCACAGAACCTCTCCGTCCAGCATTCTCTAGAACCTTCTCCCAATTCCACCATCCTGATTGGCTGACACAACATTCCTAAGTTGAACAACAAACCCCTTTATCTTTGGCACAAACCCAAAAACATGCTAAAAGCAGAACAGACTGTTCCTACAATGCAACATCATGAACAAAGCGGATGAGCTTAGAGCGTGGATCGGTACTTGGAGCTATGATGCGGTGGCCATTACAGAGGCTTGGATGGCTCAGGGACAGGAATGGCTACTTAGAGTGCCAGGCTTTAGATGTTTCAGAAAGGACCATGAGGGAGGCAAAAGAGCTGGGTGTAACACTGCTGATCAGAGAGAGTGTCACGGCTGCAGAAAAGGAAGAAGTCATGGAGGGATTGTCCGCTGTCTCTCTGTGGGTGGAGGTTAGGGACAGGAAGGGGTCAATAACTCTACTGGGTGTTTATTATAGACCACCCAATAGTAACAGGGACATTGAGGAGCAGATAGGGAGACAGATTCTGGAAAGGTATAATAATAACAGGGTTGTTGTGGTGGGATATTTTAATTTCCCAAATATTTATTGGCAAGGGAGCAAGGGGGTTAAATGGGGTGGAGTTTGTTAGGTGTGTTCAGGAAGGTTTCTTGACAAAATATGTAGATAAGCCTACAAGAGGAGAGGCTGTACTTGATCTGGTATTGGGAAATGAACCTGGTCAGGTGTCAGGTCTCTCAGTGGGAGAGCAATTTGGAGATAGTGATCACAATTTATGCTCCTCTACCATAGCATTGGAGAGGGATAGGAACAGACAAGTTAAGGAAGCATTTAATTGGAGTAAGGGGAAATATGAAGCTATCAGGCAGGAACTTGGAAGCATAAATTGGGAGCAGATGTTCTTAGGGAAATGTATGGCAGAAATTCAGGGGATATTTGCATGGTGTTCTGCACAGGTACATTCCAATGAGAGGGGGAAAGGATGGTAGGGTACAGGAACTGTGGTGTAAAGGCTATTGAAAATCTAGTCAAGAAGAAAAGAAAAGCTTGGGAAAGGTTCAAAAAGCTAGGTGATGATAGAGGTCTAGAAGATTATAAGGCTAGCAGAAAGGAGTTTAAGAATTAAATTAGGAGAGCCAGAAGGGGCCATGAGAAGGCCTTGGCAAGTGGGATTAAAGAAAACCCCAAGGCATTCTACAAGTATGTGAAGAGCAAGAGGATAAGACGTGAGAGAATAAAACCAATCATATGTGACAGTGGGAAAATGTGTATGCAACCGGAGGAGATAATGGAGGTACTTAAAGAACACTTTGCTTCAGTATTCACTACGGAAAAAGATCTTGGTGATCAGAGGAAGCTTGGGGTCCGAGTCCATCAGACACTCAAAGCAACTGCACAAGTTGACTCTGTGGTTAAGAAGGCGTATGGTTCATTGGCCTTCATCAGACGTGGGATTCAGTTCAGTAGCTGAGAGGTAATGTTGCAGCTATATAGGACCCTGGTCAGACCCCACTTGGAGTACTGTGCTCAGTTCTGGTCACCTCACTACAGGAAGGATGTGGAAGCCATAGAAAGGGTGCAGAGGAGATTTACAAGGATGTTGCCTGGATTGGGGAGCATGCCTTGTGAGAATAGGTTGAGTGAACTCGGCCTTTTCTCCTTGGAATGACGGAGAATGAGAGGTGACCTGATAGAGGTGTATAAGATGATGAGAGGCATTGATCGTGTGGATAGTCAGAGGATTTTTCCCAGTGCTGAAATAGCTAACAAAAGAGGGCACAGTTTTAAGGTACTTGGAAGTAGGTGCAGAGGGGTAAGTTTTTACGTAGAGAGTGGTGAGTGCATGGAATAGGCTGCCAGCAATGGTGGTGGAGGCAGATACGAGACTCCTGGATAGGTACATGAAGCTTAGAAAAATAGACAGCTATGAGTAACCCTAGGTAATTTATCAAGTAAGTACATGTTTGGCACAGCATTGTGGGCTGAAGGGCCTGTATTGTGCTGTAGATTTTCTATGTTTCTAACTACGAAAATGAAATACCTACAGCATAACAGTAAAGTCTTAATCTGGACATTACATATACGTCACAAAGAGCAGAGGTCCCTTGCACAGATCCCTGCGGAACTCCATTAATTACAGACCTCCAACTCGAATAAGTCCCTTCAACCACTGTCCTTTGCCTTCCATGCACACAGTCAGTTCTGAATCCAAACAGCAAATTCACCATGGGTCCCATGCAGCTTAACCTTCTGGATTAGCCTCCCATGGGGGACTTTGTCAAACACCTTACTAAAATCCCTGCAAACAACGCCCACTGCCCTACCCTCCTCAATCTCTCCCATCACTGGTAAGGCACGACCTGCCCTGCACAAAGCCATGCTGGTTCTCCCTAATAAGGCCATGAGTTCCCAAATGCTCATATATCCTATCCCTAGGAATTGTCCCCAGCCAATTTCCCTCCAACTGACCAGACTATAGTTGCCAGAATTTTCCCTTGTTCCCTTCTTAAATAGAGGTATAACATTAGCCTCTCACCAGAAATTCCAGGACCTCGCCTGTGGCTAAAAAGGACACAAAGATACTGGCCTAGACCCCAGAAATCATCCCTTGCCTCCTTCCATATGACCTGGGCAAAGCCTGTCAGACCCTGGCAACACGTCCTCCTTAATACTCATTTGGAAGCGCCTCCTTGCCCTCTAAATGCCCTCACACATTTATACACTCAGCACCGATCTGGTCCTCCACACCCTCTTCCTTGATAAATACTGAAGTAAAGTGCTTATTAAGTAACTCATCCACATTCTCCACATCCGAGCAAATGTACCCTTCCTTGAGTGGTCCCACCCTCTCCCTAGTGACAACACACAGAAAATGCTGGTGGAACACAGCAGGCCAGGCAGCATCTATAGTGAGAAGCGCTGTCGATGTTTTGGGCCGAGACCCTTTGTCAGGACTAACCGAAAGGAAAGATAGTAAGAGATTTGAAAGTAGTGGGGGGAGGGGGAAATGTGAAATGATAGAAGACCTGAGGGGGTGGGATGAAGCTAAGAGCTGGAAAGGAGATTGGCAAAAGTGATACAGAGCTGGAGAAGGGAAAGGATCATGGGACGGGAGGCCTCGGGAGAAAGAAAATGGGTGGGGGGGGGGGGGAGCACCAGAGGGAGATGGAGAACAGGCAAACAACTAAATATGTCAGGGATGGGGTAAGAAGGGGAGGAGGGCATTAACGGAAGTTAGAGAAGTCAATGTTCATGCCATCAGGTTGGAGGCTACCCAGCCGGTATATAAGGTGTTGTTCCTCCAGCCTGAGTTTGGAATCATTTTGACAGTAGAGGAGACCATGGATAGACATATCAGAATGGGAATGGGACGTGGAATGCTGTGTTCTACCAGCATTCTGTGTGTGTTGTTTGAATTTCCAGCATCTGCAGATTTCCTCGTGTTTGCTCTCCCTAGTGATCCTCCTGCTCTTGATGGAAGTATAGAAAGCCTTGGGATTCACCTTAATCCCACTAGCCAAGAACTTTTCATGGCCCATCCTGGCTTCCAGATTCCATTCTTTAGTTTCTTTTCTGGCTTCTTTACAATTCTCATGTGCTTTGTATGATCCTAACTTCCGAAGCTGTAAGATTTTCCTTGACCTTCTTGACTAAATTCACCACCTTTCTGGACAGCCAAGCTTCTCATTACCTAACACCATGCCCAGTACAGCCGCACTTCCCAATGGAGCATCCACGTATTGATTTAAGATTTAACTTCCTGTATACAGTGAACAAATACTGCCCCATCAAAACCCCTTACACCAAGAAGGTCTCAGTTTATATTAAGGAAGTTAAAGTCACCCATGACAACAACCCTATTATTTTTACACATGGTGGCTATTTGGGGGTCTATAGCAATGTTCCCTCAAAATCGTAATGACCAGTGTGCTGTACACTTTTTTTTGCCCAGTGACAACAACATGCGAGCACTGAATAATTTCTTCAATAAAAGCAGTATAAATAAACCACTTTTAAAATCTGCATACAAATCACCACAAACTCCACGTTGTCAGAAACAACACCATCCACGTCAGAAACAGGAAAAGGAAATGTGGTTGTGTATGATCGTGAAATATACTTAACAAGCTGATGAGGTAGAAGATGACAAGCTTTTGTGCGCAGTTGAAGTTCCTTTGTGCACGTGAGTGCTTTGGGCTGTAATAAAATCCTTGGCTGCACCCTTCCTGTTCCTGAGTTCCACCCAAATGGACTGGATGGTCTGACCCCTCCATTATGTCTTCCCGAGTGCAGCTGTGATATTGCCTCTGATTAATATTGTAACTCCATCCCCTTTACCACCTCCTCCATCTTTTCTAAAACTTCTGAGCCCTGATACATTATTTACCCATGCCTGCCCCTCTCTTAACCAAGTTTCAGTAATGTACTGACGCATGCACTTCAAACTATCTGACCCATCAAACCTGTTATTTTGTTTTTACCTTTCAACACTTTCCCTGACATCTACCTTCCAGTCCAATCCTTTTCTTACTGACCTGGTGCCCCAGTTGCCAGGCCATTGCAAAACGAGTTTAAACCCTCCCAAGTAGCATCTGCAAACCTCCCAGCCTGGGTATTGGTTCCCTTCCAGTTCAATTGCACCCTGTCCCTCTTGTATAGGATGCCCCTTCCCCAGAAAAGGTCCCAGAGATCCAGGAACCCTGTAGTCTCTCTGCAGCCACTCGTTCATCCACGCTACCACCCCATTCTGATGTTGAGGCTCTATAAGGCAAGATCTCGCTTGGAATACTGTGTGCAGTTTTGGGCTCCTTATTTAAGAAAGGATGTGCTGACATTGGAGAGGGTTCAGAGAAGAGTCACTAGAATGATTCTGGGAATGAGAGGGTTAACATATGAGGAACATTTGACCGATCTTGGACTGTACTCCTTGGAGTTTAGAAGAATGAGGGGGGACCTCATAGAATCATTTTGAATGTTGAAAGGCACGGACAGAGTGGATGTGACAAAGTTGTTTCCCATGGTGGGGGAGTCTAGTACGAGAGGACATGACTTGAGGATTGCAGGGCGCCCATTTAGAACAGAGATGCAAAAAATTTTTTTTAGCCGGAGGGTGGTGATTCTGTGGAATTTGGTGCCACGGGTGGCAGTGGAGGCCAAGTCATTGGGTGTATTTAAGGCAGAGATTGATAGGTATCTGAGTAGTCAGGGCCTCAAAGGCGGGGAATGGGACTATTGGATCAGCTCATGATGAAATGGCGGAGCAGACTCGATAGGCCGAATGGTCGACTTCTGCTCCTTTGTCTTGTGGTCATTCCTACCTGCAGTAGCCCGTGGCACAGGGGGTAACCCGGAGATTGCCACCTTAGAGGCCCTTCTCTTCAGCCCCTTTCCTAATTCTGTACACTCATTGCGTAGGACCTCTTCTCCTTTTCTGCTTATGTCATTGAGAATATCCTGCAGCCACTCTGATACATCATGGGCCCTAGCACCCAGGAGGCAACACACCATCCTGGTGTCTCTTTTGTGACCGCAGAATCTCCTGTCTGCCCCCCAACTATCAAGTCCCCTATAATTACCATGCTGCCTGATTTTACCCTTCCCTGTTGAGCCTCAGTATCAACCATAGTGGAAGCTGCTACTGCGCCCCAAGGGGTCATCTGCCCCAGCAATACCCAAAGGGGTATACTTGTTGCTGAGGGGAACCCTGCACTGACTGTTGAATCCACTTACCTCTCCTAGTGGTCACCCATCTACTGTCCAGAGCCCTGCACTCTAAGAGTGACCTCCTCTCATGTAAAATACCTTCAGCCTCCCGAGTGACCCTGAGTACATCCAACTCCTTGACCTGGTCAGTCAGGCACTGAAGTCGAGTGTATTCCCTCAGATGTAATCATTAGGGAAACCCTTACGAATCCTGAATTCCCACATCTGACAGGAAAAACATTCCATCCTGACTACCCTGTACCAAGAAAGAAAAAGGCTTGCCACTTCTTGCCTGTCAAGCCAAAGCATTCACGGTCTGTCACTGGCACTCTCGAACAGTGGCCAGACCAGCCTACCTTAGGCTCCCTTACACCTACAAGGCAGCCAGGGAGAAGCCGAGTATGATCTGCCATTCAATCATGGGCTGATCCAATTCTTCCAGTCACACACAACAGGCAGGAGAATAGGGCAGAGAGAGATAATAAATGAAACATGAAGCAATGGTGGAGCAGACTCAATGGGCTGAATAACCTACTTCTAACCCGAATGGGGCAGACTCGATGGGCCGAATGGCCTAATTCTAAACCGAATGGAGCAGACTCAATAGGCTGAATAGCCTAATTCCAATGGAGCATACTCGACAGGCCGAATGGCCTAATTCTAACCCTAATGGGTTAGACTCGATGGGCTGATGATCTGGGAGTACAGATACATAATTCCCTAAAAGTGATGTCACAGGTGGATAGGGTCGTAAAGACAGCTTTTGGTACATCGGCCTTTATAAATCAAAGTATAAGAGTTGGAATGTAATGGTGAGGTTGTATAAGACATTGGTGAGGCCAAACTTGGAGTATTGTGTGCAGTTTTGGTCACCTAATTACAGAAAGGATATTAATAAGGTTTAAAGAGTGCAGAGAAGGTTTACAAGGATGTTGCTGGGACTTGAGGAACTGAGTTGCAGAGAAAGGTTGAATAGGTTAGGACTTTATTCCCTGGAGCGTAGGAGAATGAGGGGAGATTTGATAGAGGTGTATAAAATTATGATGGGCATAGATAGAGTAAATGCAAGCAGGCTTTTTCCACTGAGGCTCGGGGAGAAAAAAACCAGAGGTCATGGGTTAAGGGTGAATCAGGAAAAGGTTAAAGGGAACATGGGGGGGGGAGTGTGGAATGAGTTGCCAGATGAAGTGGTGAATGCTTTTGACATTTAAGAAAAACTTGGACAGGTATATGGATGAGAGGGGTTTGGAGGGATATGGGCCGGGTGCAGGTCAGAAAAATGGTTCGGCACAGCCAAGAAGGGCCAAAAGGCCTGTTTCTGTGCTGTAATGTTCTATGGTTCTATGGCTGAATGGCCTAATTCTAAACTGAATGGGGCAGACTCGATGGGCTGAATGGCCTAATTCTAGCCCAAGTGGAACAGACCCAATGCTCCTGCGTCTTATGGTTTTATGTACCGTGCTGTTAGGATGCGGAGGTTTTAGAAAGAGTGCCCAGCATCTGACTGGATCAGAAACGGTCATATGGGGTAAGATTGAGTGAGCTCGCACTTTTCTCTGTGGAGTGAAGGAGGATGACAGATGACTTAATAGAGGTGTATAAGATGATAAGAGGAATAGATTGAGTGGACTGGAAGAAACTTTTCCCCAGGGTGGAAATGGCTAATATGAGGGGGCATAATTTTAAGGTGATTTCAGATATAGGGTTTTTTTTTACATAGAGATTGGTGGGAGCATGGAATAGACTGCCAGGACTGCTGTGAGAGGCAGATGCATTAGGGACATTTAGGAGACTTAGGTAGACATATGGATGATAAAAACTCGTCCAGTAGCACTCACATCTATAGTGATGCAGTGCTTTGACAGGTTGGTTATGGCTAGAACTATCTCCTGTCTCAGCCAGGATTTGGGCCCACTGCAACTTGCCTATTGCCACAATAGGCCTACAGTGGATGCAACCTCATTGGCTCTCCACACAACCTTGGATCACTTGGACAATGCAAATATCTATGGCAGGGTGCTGTTTAATGACTACATCTCAGCGTTTAACACCATCATTCCGACAGTCCCGATCTTAATGACTACATCTCAGCGTTTAACACCATCATTCCGACAGTCCCGATCGGAAAGGTCCGAAACCTGGGCCTCTGCAACTGGATCCTCAACTTCCTCACCAGGAGACCACAATCTGTGCGAATCAGAAATAATACCTCCTCCTCGCTGACAATCAAGATTGGAGACCTAAGACACAGCCTCAGAATAGAGGGTTGTCTTTTTAGAAAGAAGATGAGGATTTTTTATTCTTTAGCCAGAGGATGGTGAATCTGTGGAATTTGTTGCCACAGGTGGCGGCAGAAGTTGATAGGGTCTTGATTAGTCGGGGTATGAAAGGAAATTTGCAGAAGGCAGGAGATTGGGGCTGAGAGGAAAAATGGATCAGCCATGATGAAATGGGGGAGAAGATTTGATGGGCCAAGTGGGCTAATTTTGATCAAATATCTTACCTTAGGTGTGTGTGCGTAGCCCACTATTCTACTCTCTCTCTACACCCTTGATTGTGTGGCTAGGCACAGCTGCAATTGCTGATGATACAACTTTTGTTGGCAGAATCTCAGATGGTGATGAAATGGCGTACAGGAATGAGATATATCAGCTAGCAGAGAGGTGTTGCAGCAACAACTTTGCACTCAATGTCAGTAAGACCAAAGACATATGACAAAATTGTGGATTTCAGGAAGGGTAAGACGAGGGATTTCGGAACGATGCAGGAACAATGCTTCCTCTGCCATCCGATTTCTGAATGGACATTGAACCCATGAACACCACCTCACTACTTTTTTATTTCTATTCTTGCACTACTTACTTAATTTAACTTTAGTATATATTTACTGACTGTAAGTCATTATTTTTCACTGTTGCTGTGCAATGCATTGTACTGCTGCTGCAGAGATGACAAATTTCACGGATATGCCTGTGATACTAAACCTGATTTTGATTCTGTTTGCCAGTACACCCGAATGGTTGAAATAACAATAAACCTGAATTAATCTATATTCTGTGTTCACCTTTCCAGTCCTGATGAAAGGTCTTGGCCCAAAATGTAGAATATTTATTTCTTTCCAAGATGCTGCCTAGCCTGTTGAGTTCCTCCAGCATTTTCTGTGTGTTACCTGCAAATAAAACCTTACCTGTGCCTCCCACAGAACAATTTTCTCTCACTCCTCAAACCTGGGCCTCCTCCTCCACCTTTCACACCGAACTTCTTGAACCAAAGCCTCAACTGCACACTCCAACAACAGCCACTCAGTTTGACTGTAAGACATCAGAGCAGATTGGCCTGTCATCTGCTTCATCATTTCAACATGACTGATTTACTATCCCTCTCAGCCCTGTTCTCCTGCCTTCTCCCTGTAACCTTTGACAAGAACCTATCAATCTCCACTTTAAATATACTCAATGACTTGGCCTCCACAGCTGTCTGTGCGATGAATTCCACTGCCTGGTTAAAGAAATTCCTTCTCATCTCCGTTCTAAATGAAACAGAGTTCTGAGGCTCTGTCCTCCGGTCCTAGGCTCCCCCACTTCTAGAAACATTCTCTCCATATTCACTCTGTCTAGTTCAATGGGATTCTTCTAACTCTACTGAGTACAGGCCCAGAGCTATTAAATGACCCTCGCACATTAACCCTTTCATCCCCCAGGAATCCTGGAGGTGACAAGACAATTTGACCTGCTTAGAAGCTCCTGTCAGTTAGCTAAATAGCCAATCAATTATTGACTAACTATCCGTAAAAATGCCTCAGTCAGGGTTCTGTGACATGACCCTCACCGGTAAGTCTTGGGGCAGCCCTCTTTTGAACACCGAAGCAAGAAATTCTGCAGATATCAGAATTGGGTTGAAGATCACAGGCATAGATTGTGAAATCTGTTGTTGAGTGCCAGCAGTACATGATCATAAAAGCTAAATACCAGGAAGAGGACATCTCGTTTCTTAAAAGCACAAAAAAGTGGTGAGGTAGTGCTCATTCAGAAACCTGATGAGAGAGGGGGAGAAGCTGTTCCTTAACTGTGGCTGTTCAATTGCTACCATCAGACAGGAGGCACACTCGAAGATTCAGGAACAGCTTCTTCACCTCTGCCATCAGATTTCTGAATGAGCATTCACCACTCCCCTTCCATACTATTCATTCCCTTTTGAGACTCATAGCTGCCATGCAACAAACTTCATGACATATGTTAGTGATATTAAACCTGTGGGGCAAAAAGGCGGGGTTGAGGGAGAGCATTTCGAGAGCAAAAACAACATCCATCTCCCTCCATTCAATGTCCATCTCTCTCCGTTCTCCGTACACAATGTCCATCTCCCTCCATTCCCTGTACACAATGTCCATCTCCCTCCGTTCCCCGTACACAGTGTCCATCTCCCTCCATTCCCCGTACACAATGTCCATCTCTCTCCATTCCCCGTACACAGTGTCCATCTCCCTCCATTTCCCGTACACAATGTCCATCTCTCTCCATTCCCCGTACACAGTGTCCATCTCCCTCCATTCCCCGTACACAATGTCCATCTCCCTCCATTCCTAGTATACAATGTCCACCTCCCTCCGTTCCTAGTATACAATGTCCACCTCCCTCCTTTCTCTGCTCTTCCATGTATCTGCTTAACATTATCTTGAACACCTCCATTGTATCTACGTCTTTTCACCACCACATTCCTGGCTTGGTTGTCTGCCATATCCAACTTCGGCAAGGAATGTGCACAGGAGTTTTTACGGTGGAAATCCGGTGCAGTGAGGCAGTTGCAGAGGTCCTGTCCAGTGGCATGGATAGTCGGCACAGATGGAGTCTGAATTCTGTGCCTCATCATGGCCTTCACACTCCATGTTGCGGAGATCATGGGTTAAGGGTGAACGGTGAAAGGTTTAGGGAGAACATGACAGGAAACTTTTTCTGTGAGAGTATGCAATGAGCTATCAGTGCAAATGGTGCATGCCAGCTCGATTTCAATGTTTCAGAGAACTTTAGAGAGGTATCGTAAGGGTGTGGCAGGCTATTGTACTGGTGCAGGTTGAAGGGAGCAGGCAGTTGAAATGTTTTGATATGGACTGGATGGGCTGAATGGCCTGTTTCTGTGCTGTACTTTCCTGGCCATTGGGTCTTACTGTGGATCTCATCCGCCTAGTCTGCCAGAGGTAACTCTGCATGCTGGGGCAGGTGTGTCCCTATCTCACTGGGGTAAGAGGCCCAACAGCTACCCTCAGCTGGTTTAGCCTGCCTGCAAAAGTGGTGTACCAGGGCGTGGCTGCTGCACGCAAACAGCTACTTAGTGCCAAACGAGAGAGCTGAGTGTCTGGTGTGGACCAACGGTGAGTGAGCTGTCCCAGAGTGGACACGACAGGCCCCTTCACCAGACGTGCTACCCGTCCCCAGACACCCCAAACATCCCAGTTGTTGGTCCACCACCGGCCACACACCTCCAGCCAGAATAGGCTTCATTGACCACCACCTTCTGTCTTCTGGGGACAAGCCGGTTCTGAATCCAAATGGCCAGTCACCACGGGTCCGATGCATCATCTTCTTCAGGAGGAACCTCCCACAAGGGCCCTTGTCAAACGCCTCGCTTATATCCACAGAAAGATTATGTTTACAAACTAGCTTTATCGGTCAAAACGTGCAGGGAAATGCATAAGCATGTCTCTAGCGTCAACGTAGCACACCAACAACTCAGTAACCCTAATCGGTATGTGAGAGGGACACGGAGCACCCAAAGGAAACCCACTCGGTCACAGGGAGAACGTATCAACTCCTTACTTGGTCCTGAACTCCGAGCACTGATGTTACTGTGATGCACCTTCACCCTCTTCCATCACCTTGACCAGAGTGGGAAGCTCACGGAGCCCCCCAGCTCATATACGCTACCCCTCCGTAACCAGGATTATTCCTGGTTTCCTTCTGGAATAGACAGAATCAGAATCATCAGCTTATGTCATGGAATTTGATAACTTTATGGCAACGGTACAATGAAATAATTGATAAATAAATATAGAGAAAAAATATGAATTACATTATCTACATGTCTATTAAATGGTTAAGTTAAAATAAATAGTGCAAAAATAGAAATAAAAGAGTAGTGAGGTGGTGCTCACGGATATAATGTCCATTTGGAAATCGGACGGCAGAGGGGAAGAAGCTGTTCCTGAGTTGCTGAGTGTGTGCCTTCAGGCTCCTGTGCCTCCGTCCCAACGGTATCAGTGTGAAGAGGGCATGTCCTGGGTGGTGATGGATGCTTTCTTCTTGAGGCACCACTCCTTGAAGATGTTAATGATTCTGTGGAGGCTGGTACCCATGATGGAGCTGACTAATTTTGTCAGTTTCTGCAACTTCCTTTGATATGGTGCAGTAGCATACCCCTCCCAATACCAAACGATGATGCAGCCAGTCAGAATGCTCTCCATGGTACATTTGTAGAAGTTCTTGAGTGTTTTTAGGTGACAAATCAAATCTTCTCAAATTCCCAATGAAGTATACCCACCATTTTGCCTTCTTTATAGCTGTATCGATATTTAAGGACATCAGTTGCTTGCCAGTTCTCTGGCACCTCGCCTGTGGCGAGTGAGATCACATCTTGCTTGTCTCAATAATCTGGGGTGTATCCCATCAGGCCCTGAAAACTTATCCACTTTAAAGTTCTTTCAGACAATGAATATGACCTCATTTGTCTTGAAATAGTGGTTAGTGAGAAAGGCTATGCTGAGATTGGAATGGTTTCAATGGAGGCTGACAAAAATTATCCCATCATTGAAAAGCTCATCATATGAGGAGCATTTGATAACTCACGAGAATTCAGAAGAATGAGGTGTGACCTATCGAATGATGAAAAGCCTCAGTAGAGTGGATGTGGTGAAGATGTTTCCTATCGTGGGAGTGTCCAAGACCGGAGGAAACAGCCTCAGAACAGAAGAACATACTTTTAGAATGGAGGTGAGAAGGAATTTCTTTAGCCAGAGAGTGGTGAATCTGGAATTCATTGGGTTCATTGGGTACATTTATTGGAAGAGTTTGATAGAATCTTGATTAGTCAGAGAATGAAGGGATACGGGAAGAAGGCAGGAGATTGGGGCTGAGAGGGGAAACGGATCAGCCATGATGAAATGGCGGAGCAGACTCGACCAGCCAAATGGCCCAATTCTGCTCCCACATCTTAATGTCTTATGGAAATGACATTGCAAATGAGCGCACATCACCGTGATCCTCCATGTCCTTCTGCCTGGTAAATATAGACCTCACCCCAGCAAATGCTTCCCAGTTCTCTGCTTGTTCTTGATGTGTGCAGAATGCTTTGGAATTCTCTTTAAGAAAGGCAGAGAAAAGGAGGAAGGGCGGGAGGAGGGAGAGGGGAATATTTGAGGGAGGAAGTGAGGAAGAAAGGACATTGGGTCATTGGGTAGTGGGTGTGAGGGTAGGGAGGACTTTATTTATTTATTGAGGTACAATGCGGTATAAGCCCAGCCAGCCCTTTAAGCCATGGCACCCAGCAATCTGACTTAATCCTAGACAAACCACAGGACAATTTACTACACCAAATTAACCTACAAACTGGTAGGTCTTTGGTTGTAGGAGGAAGCCATGCAATCAAGAGAAGAACGTACAAACTATTTACAGGCAGTGGCAGGAATTGAACTACCGTGTGATGGGAATCGAACCCGGGTCGCTGGTACTGTAAACATTGTGCTAACCACTACACTACCGTGTGATGAGAATTGAACCGGGGTCACTGGTACTGTAAACATTGTGATAACTACTACACTACCGTGTGATGGGAATTGAACCCGGGTCACTGGTACTGTAAACATTGTGCTAACCACTACACTACCGTGTGATGGGAATTGAACCCGGGTCACTGGTACTGTAAACATTGTGCTAACCGCTACACTACAGTGTGATGGGAATTGAACCCGGGTCACTGGTACTGTAAACATTGTGCTAACCGCTACACTACAGTGTGATGGGAATTGAACCGGGGTCACTGGTACTGTAAACATTGTGCTAACCGCTACACTACAGTGTGATGGGAATTGAACCCGGGTCACTGGTACTGTAAACATTGTGCTAACCGCTACACTACAGTGTGATGGGAATTGAACCGGGGTCACTGGTACTGTAAACATTGTGCTAACCGCTACACTACAGTGTGATGGGAATTGAACCCGGGTCACTGGTACTGTAAACATTGTGGTTACCACTACACTACCGTGTGATGGGAATTGAACGCGGGTCACTGGTACTGTAAACATTGTGCTAACTACTACACTACCGTGTGATGGGAATTGAACCCGGGTCACTGGTACTGTAAACATTGTGCTAACCGCTACACTACCGTGTGATGGGAATTGAACCCGGGTCACTGGTACTGTAAACATTGTGGTTACCACTACACTACCGTGTGATGGGAATTGAACCCGGGTCACTGGTACTGTAAACATTGTGCTAACCGCTACACTACAGTGTGATGGGAATTGAACCCGGGTCACTGGTACTGTAAACATTGTGCTAACCGCTACACTACAGTGTGATGGGAATTGAACCCGGGTCACTGGTACTGTAAACATTGTGGTTACCACTACACTACCGTGTGATGGGAATTGAACGCGGGTCACTGGTACTGTAAACATTGTGCTAACTACTACACTACCGTGTGATGGGAATTGAACCCGGGTCACTGGTACTGTAAACATTGTGCTAACCGCTACATTACAGTGTGATGGGAATTTAACCCGGGTCACTGGTACTGTAAACATTGTGCTAACCGCTACACTACAGTGTGATGGGAATTGAACCCGGGTCACTGGTACTGTAAACATTGTGGTTACCACTACACTACCGTGTGATGGGAATTGAACCCGGGTCACTGGTACTGTAAACATTGTGCTAACCGCTACACTACAGTGTGATGGGAATCGAACCCGGGTCACTGGTACTGTAAACATTGTGCTAACCGCTACACTACCGTGTGATGGGAATTGAACCCGGGTCACTGGTACTGTAAACATTGTGGTTACCACTACACTACCGTGTGATGGGAATTGAACCCGGGTCACTGGTACTGTAAACATTGTGCTAACCACTACACTACCGTGTGATGGGAATTGAACCCGGGTCACTGGTACTGTAAACATTGTGCTAACCACTACACTACCGTGTGATGGGAATTGAACCCGGGTCACTGGTACTGTAAACATTGTGCTAACCACTACACTACCGTGTGATGGGAATTGAACCCGGGTCACTGGTACTGTAAACATTGTGCTAACCGCTACACTACAGTGTGATGGGAATTGAACCCGGGTCACTGGTACTGTAAACATTGTGCTAACCGCTACACTACCGTGTGATGGGAATTGAACCCGGGTCACTGGTACTGTAAACATTGTGGTTACCACTACACTACCGTGTGATGGGAATTGAACCCGGGTCACTGGTACTGTAAACATTGTGCTAACCACTACACTACCGTGTGATGGGAATTGAACCCGGGTCACTGGTACTGTAAACATTGTGCTAACCGCTACACTACAGTGTGATGGGAATTGAACCCGGGTCACTGGTACTGTAAACATTGTGCTAACCGCTACACTACAGTGTGATGGGAATTGAACCCGGGTCACTGGTACTGTAAACATTGTGCTAACCGCTACACTACCGTGTGATGGGAATTGAACCCGGGTCACTGGTACTGTAAACATTGTGCTAACCACTACACTACCGTGTGATGGGAATTGAACCCGGGTCACTGGTACTGTAAACATTGTGCTAACCACTACACTACCGTGTGATGGGAATCGAACCCTGGTCACTGGTACTGTAAACATTGTGCTAACCACTACACTACCGTGTGATGGGAATCGAACCCGGGTCACTGGTACTGTAAACATTGTGGTTACCACTACACTACCGTGTGATGGGAATTGAACGCGGGTCACTGGTACTGTAAACATTGTGCTAACCGCTACATTACAGTGTGATGGGAATTTAACCCGGGTCACTGGTACTGTAAACATTGTGCTAACCGCTACACTACCGTGTGATGGGAATTGAACCCGGGTCACTGGTACTGTAAACATTGTGGTTACCACTACACTACCGTGTGATGGGAATTGAACCCGGGTCACTGGTACTGTAAACATTGTGCTAACCACTACACTACAGTGTGACGGGAATTGAACCCGGGTCACTGGTACTGTAAACATTGTGCTAACCACTAAACTACCGTGTGATGGGAATTGAACCCGGGTCACTGGTACTGTAAACATTGTGCTAACCGCTACACTACAGTGTGATGGGAATTGAACCCGGGTCACTGGTACTGTAAACATTGTGCTAACCACTACACTACCGAGTGATGGGAATTGAACCCGGGTCACTGGTACTGTAAACATTGTGCTAACCACTACACTACCGTGTGATGGGAATTGAACCCGGGTCACTGGTACTGTAAACATTGTGCTAACCGCTACACTACAGTGTGATGGGAATTGAACCCGGGTCACTGGTACTGTAAACATTGTGCTAACCACTAAACTACCGTGTGATGGGAATTGAACCCGGGTCACTGGTACTGTAAACATTGTGCTAACCGCTACACTACAGTGTGATGGGAATTGAACCCGGGTCACTGGTACTGTAAACATTGTGCTAACCACTACACTACCGAGTGATGGGAATTGAACCCGGGTCACTGGTACTGTAAACATTGTGCTAACCACTACACTACCGTGTGATGGGAATTGAACCCGGGTCACTGGTACTGTAAACATTGTGCTAACCACTACACTACCGTGTGATGGGAATCGAACCCGGGTCACTGGTACTGTAAACATTGTGCTAACCACTACACTACCGTGTGATGGGAATTGAACCCGGGTCACTGGTACTGTAAACATTGTGCTAACCACTACACTACCGTGTGATGGGAATCGAACCCTGGTCACTGGTACTGTAAACATTGTGCTAACCACTATACTACCGTGTGATGGGAATCGAACCCGGGTCACTGGTACTGTAAACATTGTGCTAACCACTACACTACCGTGTGATGGGAATTGAACCCGGGTCACTGGTACTGTAAACATTGTGCTAACCACTACACTACCCTGTGATGGTTGCTGGTAATGTAAAGCGTTGTACTAACCACAACACTGTAGTGCTGACTTTGCCAAGATTCAATGTCTGGATCTGGAATTGGAATTTATTGTCACACATACTGAGAAAGTCTTGCCTGGCCTGCTCTTCATGCAGAATAGGTTATTACACCAGAAGATATTGGAGCAGAATTAGGCCATTTGGCCTATCGAGACTGCTCCTGTTATTGTGGCGGAAGAAGATAAAACAACAGAATGCAGGATTGGGTGTCCCAGTTGCAGCAAATTGCAGTGGTGAGACACAACTTAGGTTCGTTGCTGGGAGCTGGCGTGCTGGAGGTCCTTGACTGGGCAGTTTTACTGGGCATCAGTGTTTGATTGCCTGGTGAGGATTTCCCTGATGTGATTAGTAGGTTTGTAGAGGACACTAGAATTGGTGAAAGTGAAGAATGAAGAATGTTCTCTGAGGTACAGCAGGGTCCGGATCAACTGATGCAGATCAGAGCAAAGCGCCGAGACTCAGAAAGCAAACCATCCTTGGTCTTCCACGGTGACCGGCAGGAACCCTGGGGAGGGTCGTGGATCAGAGGAACCCTGGGGAGGGTTGTGTATCAGAGGGACCCTGGGGAGTGTTGTGGAACAGAGGGACCCTGGGGAGGGTTGTGGATCAGAGGGACCCTGGGGAGGGATGTGGAACAGAGGAACCCTGGGGAGGGTTGTAGAACAGAGGAACCCTGGGGAGGGTTGTAGATCAGAGGGACCCTGGGGAGGGTTGTGGATCAGAGGGACCCTGGGGAGGGATGTGGAACAGAGGAACCCTGGGGAGGGTTGTAGATCAGAGGAACCCTGGGGAGGGATGTGGATCAGATGAACCCTGGGGTGGGTTGTGGATCAGAGGGACCCTGGAGAGGGTTGTGGATCAGAGGAACCCTGGGGAGGGTTGTGGATCAGAGGGACCCTGGGGAGGGATGTGGATCAGAGGGACCCTGGGGAGGGTTGTGGATCAGAGGGACCCTGGGGCGGGTTGTAGATCAGAGGGACCCTGGGGAGGGTTGTGGAACAGAGGAACCCTGGGGAGGGTTGTGAAACAGAGGGACCCTGGGGAGGGTTGTAGATCAGAGGAACCCTGGGGAGGGTTGTAGATCAGAGGGACCCTGGGGAGTGTTGTGGATCAGAGGGACCCTGGGGAGGGTTGTAGATCAGAGGAACCCTGGTGAGGGTTGTAGATCAGAGGGACCCTGGGGAGGGTTGTGGAACAGAGGGACCCTGGGGAGGGTTGTGGAACAGAGGAACCCTGGGGAGGGTTGTGGATCAGAGGGACCCTGGGGAGGGTTGTGGAACAGAGGAACCCTGGGGAGGGTTGTGGATCAGAGGGACCCTGGGGAGGGTTGTGGAACAGAGGGACCCTGGGGAGGGTTGTGGATCAGAGAGACCCTGGGGAGGGTTGTAGATCAGAGGGACCCTGGGGTGGGTTGTAGAGCAGAGGGTTCCTGGGGAGGGTTGTAGATCAGAGGGACCCTGAGGAGGGTTGTGGAACAGAGGGACCCTGGGGAGGGTTGTGGATCAGAGGGACCCTGGGGAGGGTTGTGGAACAGAGGGACCCTGGGGAGGGTTGTAGATCAGAGGGACCCTGGGGTGGGTTGTAGAACAGTGGGACCCTGGGGAGGGTTGTAGATCAGAGGGACCCTGGGGAGGGTTGTGGATCAGAGGGACCCTGGGGCGGGTTGTAGATCAGAGGGACCCTGGGGAGGGTTGTGGAACAGAGGAACCCTGGGGAGGGTTGTGGAACAGAGGGACCCTGGGGAGGGTTGTAGATCAGAGGGACCCTGGGGAGGGTTGTGGAACAGAGGGACCCTGGGGAGGGTTGTAGATCAGAGGAACCCTGGGGAGGGTTGTAGAAAAGAGGGACCCTGGGGTGGGTTGTAGAACAGAGGGACCCTGGGGAGGGTTCTAGATCAGAGGGACCCTGGGGAGGGTTGTGGATCAGAGGGACCCTGGGGAGGGATGTGGAACAGAGGAACCCTGGGGAGGGTTGTAGAACAGAGGAACCCTGGGGAGGGTTGTAGATCAGAGGGACCCTGGGGAGGGTTGTGGATCAGAGGGACCCTGGGGAGGGATGTGGAACAGAGGAACCCTGGGGAGGGTTGTAGATCAGAGGAACCCTGGGGAGGGATGTGGATCAGATGAACCCTGGGGTGGGTTGTGGATCAGAGGGACCCTGGAGAGGGTTGTGGATCAGAGGAACCCTGGGGAGGGTTGTGGATCAGAGGGACCCTGGGGAGGGATGTGGATCAGAGGGACCCTGGGGAGGGTTGTGGATCAGAGGGACCCTGGGGCGGGTTGTAGATCAGAGGGACCCTGGGGAGGGTTGTGGAACAGAGGAACCCTGGGGAGGGTTGTGAAACAGAGGGACCCTGGGGAGGGTTGTAGATCAGAGGAACCCTGGGGAGGGTTGTAGATCAGAGGGACCCTGGGGAGTGTTGTGGATCAGAGGGACCCTGGGGAGGGTTGTAGATCAGAGGAACCCTGGTGAGGGTTGTAGATCAGAGGGACCCTGGGGAGGGTTGTGGAACAGAGGGACCCTGGGGAGGGTTGTGGAACAGAGGAACCCTGGGGAGGGTTGTGGATCAGAGGGACCCTGGGGAGGGTTGTGGAACAGAGGAACCCTGGGGAGGGTTGTGGATCAGAGGGACCCTGGGGAGGGTTGTGGAACAGAGGGACCCTGGGGAGGGTTGTGGATCAGAGAGACCCTGGGGAGGGTTGTAGATCAGAGGGACCCTGGGGTGGGTTGTAGAGCAGAGGGTTCCTGGGGAGGGTTGTAGATCAGAGGGACCCTGAGGAGGGTTGTGGAACAGAGGGACCCTGGGGAGGGTTGTGGATCAGAGGGACCCTGGGGAGGGTTGTGGAACAGAGGGACCCTGGGGAGGGTTGTAGATCAGAGGGACCCTGGGGTGGGTTGTAGAACAGTGGGACCCTGGGGAGGGTTGTAGATCAGAGGGACCCTGGGGAGGGTTGTGGATCAGAGGGACCCTGGGGCGGGTTGTAGATCAGAGGGACCCTGGGGAGGGTTGTGGAACAGAGGAACCCTGGGGAGGGTTGTGGAACAGAGGGACCCTGGGGAGGGTTGTAGATCAGAGGGACCCTGGGGAGGGTTGTGGAACAGAGGGACCCTGGGGAGGGTTGTAGATCAGAGGAACCCTGGGGAGGGTTGTAGAAAAGAGGGACCCTGGGGTGGGTTGTAGAACAGAGGGACCCTGGGGAGGGTTCTAGATCAGAGGGACCCTGGGGAGGGTTGTGGATCAGAGGGACCCTGGGGAGGGTTGTGGAACAGAGGGACCCTGGGGAGGGTTGTAGATCAGAGGGACCCTGGGGAGGGATGTGAATCAGAGGGACCCTGGGGAGGGTTGTGGATCAGAAAGACCCTGGAGAGGGTTGTAGATCAGAGGGACCCTGGGGAGGGTTGTGGATGAGAAGGACCCTGGAGAGGGTTGTGGAACAGAGGAACCCTGGGGAGGGTTGTGGAACAGTTGAACCCTGGAGAGGGTTGTGGATCAGAGGGACCCTGGGGAGGGTTGTGGATCAGAGGGTTCCTGGGGTGGGTTGTGGAACAGAGGGACCATGGGGAGGGTTGTGGAACAGTTGAACCCTGGGGAGGGTTGTAGATCAGAGGGACCCTGGGGAGGGTTGTAGATCAGAGGGACCCTGGGGAGGGATGTGAATCAGAGGGACCCTGGGGAGGGTTGTGGATCAGAAAGACCCTGGAGAGGGTTGTAGATCAGAGGGACCCTGGGGAGGGTTGTGGATGAGAAGGACCCTGGAGAGGGTTGTGGAACAGAGGAACCCTGGGGAGGGTTGTGGAACAGTTGAACCCTGGAGAGGGTTGTGGATCAGAGGGACCCTGGGGAGGGTTGTGGATCAGAGGGATCCTGGGGTGGGTTGTGGAACAGAGGGACCATGGGGAGGGTTGTGGAACAGTTGAACCCTGGGGAGGGTTGTAGATCAGAGGGACCCTGGGGAGGGATGTGGATCAGAGGGACCCTGGGGAGGGTTGTGGATCAGAGGGACCATGGGGAGGGTTGTGGAACAGAGGAACCCTGGGGAGGGTTGTAGATCAGAGGGACCCTGGGGCGGGTTATGGATCAGAGGGACCCTGGGGCGGGTTGAGGATCAGAGGGACCCTGGGGAGGGTTGTGGATCAGAGGGACCCTGGGGAGGGATGTGGAACAGAGGAACCCTGGGGAGGGTTGTAGATCAGAGGAACCCTGGGGAGGGATGTGGTTCAGATGAACCCTGGGGTGGGTTGTGGATCAGAGGGACCCTGGAGAGGGTTGTGGATCAGAGGAACCCTGGGGAGGGTTGTGGATCAGAGGGACCCTGGGGAGGGATGTGGATCAGAGGGACCCTGGGGAGGGTTGTGGATCAGAGGGACCCTGGGGCGGGTTGTAGATCAGAGGGACCCTGGGGAGGGTTGTGGAACAGAGGAACCCTGGGGAGGGTTGTGAAACAGAGGGACCCTGGGGAGGGTTGTAGATCAGAGGAACCCTGGGGAGGGTTGTAGATCAGAGGGACCCTGGGGAGGGTTGTGGATCAGAGGGACCCTGGGGAGGGTTGTAGATCAGAGGAACCCTGGTGAGGGTTGTAGATCAGAGGGACCCTGGGGAGGGTTGTGGAACAGAGGGACCCTGGGGAGGGTTGTGGAACAGAGGAACCCTGGGGAGGGTTGTGGATCAGAGGGACCCTGGGGAGGGTTGTGGAACAGAGGAACCCTGGGGAGGGTTGTGGATCAGAGGGACCCTGGGGAGGGTTGTGGAACAGAGGGACCCTGGGGAGGGTTGTGGATCAGAGAGACCCTGGGGAGGGTTGTAGATCAGAGGGACCCTGGGGTGGGTTGTGGAACAGAGGGACCCTGGGGAGGGTTGTGGATCAGAGGGACCCTGGGGAGGGTTGTGGAACAGAGGGACCCTGGGGAGGGTTGTGGATCAGAGGGACCCTGGGGAGGGTTGTGGAACAGAGGGACCCTGGGGAGGGTTGTAGATCAGAGGGACCCTGGGGTGGGTTGTAGAACAGTGGGACCCTGGGGAGGGTTGTAGATCAGAGGGACCCTGGGGAGGGTTGTGGATCAGAGGGACCCTGGGGCGGGTTGTAGATCAGAGGGACCCTGGGGAGGGTTGTGGAACAGAGGAACCCTGGGGAGGGTTGTGGAACAGAGGGACCCTGCGGAGGGTTGTAGATCAGAGGGACCCTGGGGAGGGTTGTGGAACAGAGGGACCCTGGGGAGGGTTGTAGATCAGAGGAACCCTGGGGAGGGTTGTAGATCAGAGGGACCCTGGGGTGGGTTGTAGAACAGAGGGACCCTGGGGAGGGTTCTAGATCAGAGGGACCCTGGGGAGGGTTGTGGATCAGAGGGACCCTGGGGAGGGTTGTGGAACAGAGGGACCCTGGGGAGGGTTGTAGATCAGAGGGACCCTGGGGAGGGATGTGAATCAGAGGGACCCTGGGGAGGGTTGTGGATCAGAAAGACCCTGGAGAGGGTTGTAGATCAGAGGGACCCTGGGGAGGGTTGTGGATGAGAAGGACCCTGGAGAGTGTTGTGGAACAGAGGAACCCTGGGGAGGGTTGTGGAACAGTTGAACCCTGGAGAGGGTTGTGGATCAGAGGGACCCTGGGGAGGGTTGTGGATCAGAGGGATCCTGGGGTGGGTTGTGGAACAGAGGGATTATGGGGAGGGTTGTGGAACAGTTGAACCCTGGGGAGGGTTGTAGATCAGAGGGACCCTGGGGAGGGTTGTGGAAGAGAGGGACCCTGGGGAGTGTTGTAGATCAGAGGGACCCTGGGGAGGGTTGTGGATCAGAGGGACCCTGGGGAGGGTTGTAGATCAGAGGGACCCTGGGGCGGGTTGTGGATCAGTGGGACCCTGGGGAGGGTTGTGGATGAGAGGAACCCTGGGGAGGGTTGTGGATCAGAGGAACCATGGGGAGGGTTGTGGAACAGAGGAACCCTGGGGAGGGTTGTAGATCAGAGGGACCCTGGGGCGGGTTATGGATCACAGGGACCCTGGGGCGGGTTGTGGATCAGAGGAACCCTGGGGAGGGTTGTGGAACAGAGGAACCCTGGGGAGGGTTGTAGATCAGAGGGACCTTGGGGAGGGTTGTGGAACAGAGGGACCCTGGGGAGGGTTGTAGATCAGAGGAACCCTGGGGAAGGTTCTGGATCAGAGGGACCCTGGAGAGGGTTGTGGAACAGAGGAACCCTGGGGAGGGTTGTAGATCAGAGGGACCCTGGGGAGGGTTGTGGATCAGACGGACCCTGGAGAGGGTTGTGGAACAGAGGAACCCTGGGGAGGGTTGTAGATCAGAGGGACCCTGGGGAGGGTTGTGGAACAGAGGAACCCTGGGGAGGGTTGTGGAACAGTTGAACCCTGGAGAGGGTTGTGGATCAGAGGGACCCTGGGGAGGGTTGTGGATCAGAGGGACCCTGGGGAGGGTTGTACATCAGAGGGACCCTGGGGAGGGTTGTGGATCAGAGGGACCCTGGGGAGGGTTGTGGAACAGAGGAACCTTGGGGAGGGTTGTAGAACAGAGGAACCCTGGGGAGGGTTGTAGAACAGAGGGACCCTGTGGAGGGTTGTAGATCAGAGGGACCCTGGGGAGGGTTGTGGAACACAGGAACCCTGGGGAGGGTTGTGGATCAGAGGGACCCTGGGGAGGGTTGTGGATCAGAGGAACGCTGGGGAGGGTTGTAGATCAGAAGAACCCTGGGGAGGGTTGTATAACAGAGGGACCCTGGGGAGGGTTGTGGATCAGAGGGACCCTGGGGAGGGTTGTAGATCAGAAGAACCCTGGGGAGGGTTGTAGATCAGAGGGACCCTGGGGAGGGTTGTGGATCAAAGGGACCCTGGGGAGGGATGTGGATCAGAGGGACCCTGGGGAAGGTTGTGGAACAGAGGGACACTGGGGAGGGTTGTAGATCAGAGGAACCCCGGGGAGGGATGTGGAACAGAGGAACCCTGGGGAGGGCTGTAGATCAGAGGGACCCTGGGCAGGGTTGTGGAACAGAGGAACCCTGGGGAGGGTTGTGGAACAGTTGAACCCTGGAGAGGGTTGTGGATCAGAGGGACCCTGGGGAGGGTTGTGGATCAGAGGGATCCTGGGGTGGGTTGTGGAACAGAGGGATTATGGGGAGGGTTGTGGAACAGTTGAACCCTGGGGAGGGTTGTAGATCAGAGGGACCCTGGGGAGGGTTGTGGAAGAGAGGGACCCTGGGGAGTGTTGTAGATCAGAGGGACCCTGGGGAGGGTTGTGGATCAGAGGGACCCTGGGGAGGGTTGTAGATCAGAGGGACCCTGGGGCGGGTTGTGGATCAGTGGGACCCTGGGGAGGGTTGTGGATGAGAGGAACCCTGGGGAGGGTTGTGGATCAGAGGAACCATGGGGAGGGTTGTGGAACAGAGGAACCCTGGGGAGGGTTGTAGATCAGAGGGACCCTGGGGCGGGTTATGGATCACAGGGACCCTGGGGCGGGTTGTGGATCAGAGGAACCCTGGGGAGGGTTGTGGAACAGAGGAACCCTGGGGAGGGTTGTAGATCAGAGGGACCCTGGGGAGGGTTGTGGAACAGAGGGACCCTGGGGAGGGTTGTAGATCAGAGGAACCCTGGGGAAGGTTCTGGATCAGAGGGACCCTGGAGAGGGTTGTGGAACAGAGGAACCCTGGGGAGGGTTGTAGATCAGAGGGACCCTGGGGAGGGTTGTGGATCAGACGGACCCTGGAGAGGGTTGTGGAACAGAGGAACCCTGGGGAGGGTTGTAGATCAGAGGGACCCTGGGGAGGGTTGTGGAACAGAGGAACCCTGGGGAGGGTTGTGGAACAGTTGAACCCTGGAGAGGGTTGTGGATCAGAGGGACCCTGGGGAGGGTTGTGGATCAGAGGGACCCTGGGGAGGGTTGTACATCAGAGGGACCCTGGGGAGGGTTGTGGATCAGAGGGACCCTGGGGAGGGTTGTGGAACAGAGGAACCTTGGGGAGGGTTGTAGAACAGAGGAACCCTGGGGAGGGTTGTAGAACAGAGGGACCCTGTGGAGGGTTGTAGATCAGAGGGACCCTGGGGAGGGTTGTGGAACACAGGAACCCTGGGGAGGGTTGTGGATCAGAGGGACCCTGGGGAGGGTTGTGGATCAGAGGAACGCTGGGGAGGGTTGTAGATCAGAAGAACCCTGGGGAGGGTTGTATAACAGAGGGACCCTGGGGAGGGTTGTGGATCAGAGGGACCCTGGGGAGGGTTGTAGATCAGAAGAACCCTGGGGAGGGTTGTAGATCAGAGGGACCCTGGGGAGGGTTGTGGATCAAAGGGACCCTGGGGAGGGATGTGGATCAGAGGGACCCTGGGGAAGGTTGTGGAACAGAGGGACACTGGGGAGGGTTGTAGATCAGAGGAACCCCGGGGAGGGATGTGGAACAGAGGAACCCTGGGGAGGGCTGTAGATCAGAGGGACCCTGGGCAGGGTTGTGGAACAGAGGAACCCTGGGGAGGGATGTGGAACAGAGGGACCCTGGGGAGGGTTGTAGAACAGAAGAACCCTGGGGAGGGTTGTGGACAGAGGAACCCTGGGGAGGTTTGTGGACAGAGGAACCCTGGGGAGGGTTATGGATCACAGGAACCGTGGGGAGGGTTGTGGACAGAGGAACCCTGGGGAGGGTTGTGGATCAGTGGGACCCTGTGGAGGGTTGTGGACAGAGGGACCCTGGGGAGGGTTGTAGAATGGATGAACCCTGGGGAGGGTTGTAGATCACAGGAACCCTGGGGAGGGTTGTGGACAGTGGAACCCTGGGGAGGGTTGTGGATCAGTGGGACCCTGGGGAGGGTTGTGGACAGAGGGACCCTGGGGAGGGTTGTACATCAGAAAAACCCTGGGGAGGGTTGTGGACAGAGGAACCCTGGGGAGGTTTGTGGATCAGAGGGACCCTGGAGAGGGTTGTGGAACAGAGGAACCCTGGGGAGGGTTGTGGAACAGAGGGACCCTAGGGAGGGTTGTAGAACAGAGAGACCCTGTGGAGGGTTGTAGATCAGAGGGACCCTGGGGAGGGTTGTAGATCAGAGGAACCCTGGTGAGGGTTGTAGATCAGAGGGACCCTGTGGAGGGTTGTGGATCAGAGGAACCCTGGGGAGGGTTGTGCATCAGAGGAACCCTGGGGAGGGTTGTAGATCAGAGGGACCCTGTGGAGGGTTGTGGATCAGAGGGACCCTGGGGAGGGTTGTAGATCAGAGGGACCCTGGGGAGGGTTGTAGATCGGAGGAACCCTGGAGATGGATGTAGATCAGAGGGACCCTGGGGAGGGTTGTGGATCAGAGGAACCCTGGGGAGGGTTGTAGATCAGAGGGACCCTGGGGCGGGTTATGGATCACAGGGACCCTGGGGCGGGTTGTGGATCAGAGAATCCCTGGGGAGGGTTGTGGAACAGTTGAACCCTGGGGAGGGTTGTGGAAAGAGGAACCCTGGGGAGGGTTGTAGATCAGAGGGACCCTGGGGAAGGTTCTGGATCAGAGGGACCCTGGAGAGGGTTGTGGAACAGAGGAACCCTGGGGAGGGTTGTAGATCAGAGGGACCCTGGGGAGGGTTGTGGATCAGAGGAACCCTCGGGAGGGTTGTAGATCAGAAGGACCCTGGGGAGGGTTGTGGATCAGAGGGACCCTGGAGAGGGTTGTGGAACAGAGGAACCCTGGGGAGGGTTGTAGATCAGAGGGACCCTGGGGAGGGTTGTGGAACAGAGGAACCCTGGGGAGGGTTGTGGAAGAGTTGATCCCTGGAGAGGGTTGTGGATCAGAGGGACCCTGGGGAGGGTTGTACATCAGAGGGACCCTGGGGAGGGTTGTGGATCAGAGGGACCCTGGGGAGGGTTGTGGAACAGAGGAACCTTGGGGAGGGTTGTAGAACAGAGGAACCATGGGGAGGGTTGTAGAACAGAGGGACCCTGTGGAGGGTTGTAGATCAGAGGGACCCTGGGGAGGGTTGTGGAACAGAGGAACCCTGGGGAGGGTTGTGGATCAGAGGGACCCTGGGGAGGGTTGTGGATCAGAGGAACGCTGGGGAGGGTTGTAGATCAGAAGAACCCTGGGGAGGGTTGTGGAACAGAGGGACCCTGGGGAGGGTTGTACATCAGAGGGACCCTGGGGAAGGTTGTGGAACAGTGGAACCCTGGGGAGGGTTGTAGGTCAGAGGGACCCTGGGGAGGGTTATGGATCAGAGGGACCCTGGGGCGGGTTGTGGAACAGAGGAACGTTGGGGAGGGTTGTAGAACAGAGGAACCCTGGGGAGGGTTGTAGAACAGAGGGACCCTGTGGAGGGTTGTAGATCAGAGGGACCCTGGGGAGGGTTGTGGAAGAGAGGGACCCTGGGGAGGGTTGTAGATCAGAGGGACCCTGGGGAGGGTTGTGGTTCAGAGGAACGCTGGGGAGGGTTGTAGATCAGAAGATCCCTGGGGAGGGTTGTAGATCAGAGGGACCCTGGGGAGGGTTGTGGAACAGAGGGACCCTGGGGAGGGTTGTAGATCAGAGGGACCCTGGGGAGGGTTGTGGATCAGAGGGACCCTGGGGAGGGATGTGGATCAGAGGGACCCTGGGGAAGGTTGTGGAACAGAGGGACCCTGGGGAGGGTTGTAGATCAGAGGGACCCTGGGGAGGGTTGTGGAACAGAGGAACCCTGGGGAGGGTTGTAGAACAGAAGAACCCTGGGGAGGGTTGTGGACAGAGGAACCCTGGGGAGGGTTGTGGACAGAGGAACCCTGGGGAGGGTTGTGGATCACAGGAACCCTGGGGAGGGTTGTGGACAGAGGAACCCTGGGGAGGTTTGTGGACAGAGGAACCCTGGGGAGGGTTGTGGATCAGTGGGACCATGGGGAGGGTTGTGGACAGAGGAACCCTGGGGAGTGTTGTGGATCACAGGAACCCTGGGGAGGGTTGTGGACAGTGGAACCCTGGGGAGGGTTGTGGATCAGTGGGACCCTGGGGAGGGTTGTGGAACAGAGGGACCCTGGGGAGGTTTGTGGATCAGAGGGACCCTGGAGAGGGTTGTGGAACAGAGGAACCCTGGGGAGGGTTGTGAACAGAGGGACCCAGGAGAGGGTTGTGGATAGAGGAACCCTGGGGAGGGTTGTGGATCAGAGAAACCCTGGGGAGGGTTGTGGAACAGAGGAACCCTGGGGAGGGTTGTGGATCAGAGGGACCCTGGGGAGGGTTGTGGAACAGAGAGACCCTGTGGAGGGTTGTAGATCAGAGGGACCCTGGGGAGGGTTGTGGATCAGAGGGACCCTGGGGAGGGTTGTAGAACAGAGAGACCCTGTGGAGGGTTGTAGATCACAGGGACCCTGGGGAGGGTTGTGGAACAGAGACCCTGTGGAGGGTTGTAGATCAGAGGGACCCTGGGGAGGGTTGTGGATCAGAGGAACCCTGGGGAGGGTTGTGCATCAGAGGAACCCTGGGGAGGGTTGTAGATCAGAGGGACCCTGGGGAGGGTTGTAGATCGGAGGGACCCTGGAGAGGGTTGTGGAACAGAGGAACCCTGGGGAGGGTTGTGAACAGAGGGACCCAGGAGAGGGTTGTGGATAGAGGAACCCTGGGGAGGGTTGTGGATCAGAGAAACCCTGGGGAGGGTTGTGGAACAGAGGGACCCTGGGGAGGGTTGTGGAACAGAGGAACCCTGGGGAGGGTTGTGGATCAGAGGGACCCTGGGGAGGGTTGTGGAACAGAGAGACCCTGTGGAGGGTTGTAGATCAGAGGGACCCTGGGGAGGGTTGTGGATCAGAGGGACCCTGGGGAGGGTTGTAGAACAGAGAGACCCTGTGGAGGGTTGTAGATCAGAGGGACCCTGGGGAGGGTTGTGGAACAGAGACCCTGTGGAGGGTTGTAGATCAGAGGGACCCTGGGGAGGGTTGTGGATCAGAGGAACCCTGGGGAGGGTTGTGCATCAGAGGAACCCTGGGGAGGGTTGTAGATCAGAGGGACCCTGGGGAGGGTTGTAGATCGGAGGAACCCTGGAGATGGTTGTAGATCAGAGGGACCCTGGGAAGGGTTGTGGATCAGAGGAACCCTGGGGAGGGTTGTAGATCAGAGGGACCCTGGGGAGGGTTGTAGATCAGAAGAACCCTGGGGAGGGCTGTAGAACAGAGGGACGCTGGGGAGGGTTGTGGAACCGAGGGACCCTGGGGAGGGTTGTAGATCAGAGGAACCCTGGGGAGGGTTGTGGAACAGAGGGACCCTGGGGAGGGTTGTAGATCAGAAGAACCCTGGGGAGGGTTGTAGAACAGAGGGACCCTGGGGAGGTTGGTGGATCAGAGAGACCCTGGGGAGGGTTGTAGATCAGAGGGACCCTGGGGAGGGTTGTGGATCAGAGGGTCCCTGGGGAGGGTTGTGGATCAGAGGGACCCTGGGGAAGGTTGTGGAACAGAGGGACCCTGGGGAGGGTTGTAGATCAGAGGAACCCTGGGGAGGGTTGTGGACAGAGGAACCCTGGGGAGGGTTGTGGATCACAGGAACCCTGGGGAGGGTTGTGGACAGAGGAACCCTGGGGAGGGTTGTGGATCACAGGAACCCTGGGGAGGGTTGTGGACAGAGGAAACCTGGGGAGGGTTGTGGATCACAGGAACCCTGGGGAGGGTTGTGGACAGAGGAACCCTGGGGAGGGTTGTGGATCACAGGAACCCTGGGGAGGGTTGTGGACAGAGGAACCCTGGGGAGGGTTGTGGATCAGTGGGACCCTGGGGAGGGTTGTGGACAGAGTGACACTGGGGAGGGTTGTAGAATGGAGGATCCCTGGGGAGGGTTGTGGATCACTGGAACCCTGGGGAGGGTTGTGGACAGAGGGACCCTGGGGAGGGTTGTACATCAGAAGGACTCTGGGGAGGGTTGTGGACAGAGGAACCCTGGGGAGGTTTGTGGATCAGAGGGACCCTGGAGAGGGTTGTGGAACAGAGGAACCCTGGGGAGGGTTGTGAACAGAGGTACCCAGGAGAGGGTTGTGGATAGAGGAACCCTGGGGAGGGTTGTGGACAGAGGAACCCTGGGGAGGGTTGTGGATCACAGGAACCCTGGGGAGGGTTGTGGACAGAGGAAACCTGGGGAGGGTTGTGGATCACAGGAACCCTGGGGAGGGTTGTGGACAGAGGAACCCTGGGGAGGGTTGTGGATCAGTGGGACCCTGGGGAGGGTTGTGGACAGAGGGACCCTGGGGAGGGTTGTACATCAGAAGGACTCTGGGGAGGGTTGTGGACAGAGGAACCCTGGGGAGGTTTGTGGATCAGAGGGACCCTGGAGAGGGTTGTGGAACAGAGGAACCCTGGGGAGGGTTGTGAACAGAGGTACCCAGGAGAGGGTTGTGGATAGAGGAACCCTGGGGAGGGTTGTGGATCAGAGGAACCCAGGGGAAGGTTGTAGATCAGAAGATCCCTGGGGAAGGTTGTAGAACACAGGGACCCTGGGGAGGGTTGTGGAACAGAGGGACTCTGGGGAGGGTTGTGGAACGGAGGAACCCTGGGGAGGGTTGTAGAACAGAAGAACCCTGGGGAGGGTTGTGGACAGAGGAACCCTGGGGAGGGTTGTGGACAGAGGAACCCTGGGGAGGGTTGTGGATCAGTGGGACCCTGGGGAGGGTTGTGGACAGAGGGACCCTGGGGAGGGTTGTAGAATGGAGGAACCCTGGGGAGTGTTGTGGATCACAGGAACCCTGGGGAGGGTTGTGGACAGTGGAACCCTGGGGAGGGTTGTGGATCAGTGGGACCCTGGGGAGGGTTGTGGACAGAGGAACCCGGGGAGGGTTGTACATCAGAAGGACCCTGGGGAGGGTTGTGGATCACAGGAACCCTGGGGAGGGTTGTGGACAGTGGAACCCTGGGGAGGGTTGTGGATCAGTGGGACCCTGGGGAGGGTTGTGGACAGAGGAACCCTGGGGAGGGTTGTACATCAGAAGGACCCTGGGGAGGGTTGTGGACAGAGGAACCCTGGGGAGGTTTGTGGATCAGAGGGACCCTGGAGAGGGTTGTGGAAAGAGGAACCCTGGGGAGGGTTGTGAACAGAGGGACCCAGGAGAAGGTTGTGGATAGAGGAACCCTGGGGAGGGTTGTGGATCAGAGGAACCCTGGGGAGGGTTGTGGATCAGAGAAACCCTGGGGAGGGTTGTGGAAGAGAGGGACCCTGTGGAGGTTTGTGGATCAGTGGGACCCTGGAGAGGGTTGTGGAACAGAGGAACCCTGGGGAGGGTTGTGAACAGAGGGACACAGGAGAGGGTTGTGGATAGTGCAACCCTGGGGAGGGTTGTGGATCAGAGAAACCCTGGGGAGGGTTGTGGAACAGAGGTACCCTGGGGAGGGTTGTGGAACAGAGGAACCCTGGGGAGGGTTGTGGATCAGAGGGACCCTGGGGAGAGTTGTGGAACAGAGAGACCCTGTGGAGGGTTGTAGATCAGAGGGACCCTGGGGAGGGTTGTGGATCAGAGGGACCCTGGGGAGAGTTGTAGATCAGAGGAACCCTGGGGAGGGTTGTAGATCAGAGGAACCCTGGGGAGGGTTGTGGAACAGAGGGACCCTGGGGAGGGTTGTAGATCAGAAGAACCCTGGGGAGGGTTGTAGAACAGAGGGACCCTGGGGAGGGTGGTGGATCAGAGAGACCCTGGGGAGGGTTGTAGATCAGAGGGACCCTGGGGAGGGTTGTGGATCAGAGGGTCCCTGGGGAGGGTTGGTAATCAGAGGGACCCTGGGGAAGGTTGTGGAACAGAGGGACCCTGGGGAGGGTTGTAGATCAGAGGAACCCTGGGGAGGGTTGTGGACAGAGGAACCCTGGGGAGGGTTGTGGATCACAGGAACCCTGGGGAGGGTTGTGGACAGAGGAACCCTGGGGAGGGTTGTGGATCACAGGAACCCTGGGGAGCGTTGTGGACAGAGGAAACCTGGGGAGGGTTGTGGATCACAGGAACCCTGGGGAGGGTTGTGGACAGAGGAACCCTGGGGAGGGTTGTGGATCAGTGGGACCCTGGGGAGGGTTGTGGACAGAGGGACCCTGGGGAGGGTTGTAGAATGGAGGATCCCTGGGGAGGGTTGTGGATCACTGGAACCCTGGGGAGGGTTGTGGACAGAGGGACCCTGGGGAGGGTTGTACATCAGAAGGACTCTGGGGAGGGTTGTGGACAGAGGAACCCTGGGGAGGGTTGTGAACAGAGGGACCCAGGAGAGGGTTGTGGATAGAGGAACCCTGGGGAGGGTTGTGGAACAGAGGAACCCAGGGGTGTTGTAGATCAGAAGATCCCTGGGGAAGGTTGTAGAACAGAGGGACCCTGGGGTGGGTTGTGGAACAGAGGGACTCTGGGGAGGGTTGTGGATCAGAGGAACCCAGGGGAGGGTTGTAGATCAGAAGATCCCTGGGGAAGGTTGTAGAACAGAGGGACCCTGGGGAGGGTTGTGGAACAGAGGAACCCAGGGGAGGGTTGTAGATCAGAGGAACCCAGGGGAGGGTTGTAGATCAGAAGATCCCTGGGGAAGGTTGTAGAACAGAGGGACCCTGGGGAGGGTTGTGGAACAGAGGGACTCTGGGGAGGTTTGTGGATCAGTGGGACCCTGGGGAAGGTTGTAGAACAGAAGAACCCTGGGGAGGGTTGTGGACAGAGGAACCCTGGGGAGGGATGTGGATCAGTGGGACCCTGGGGAGGGTTGTGGACAGAGGGACCCTGGGGAGGGTTGTAGAATGGAGGAACCCTGGGGAGTGTTGTGGATCACAGGAACCCTGGGAAGGGTTGTGGACAGAGGAACCCTGGGGAGGTTTGTGGATCAGAGGGACCCTGGAGAGGGTTGTGGAAAAGAGGAACCCTGGGGAGGGTTGTGAACAGAGGGACCCAGGAGAGGGTTGTGGATAGAGGAACCCTGGGGAGGGTTGTGGATCAGAGGGACCCTGGGGAGGGTTGTGGATCAGAGGAACCCTGGGGAGGGTTGTGGATCAGAGAAACCCTGGGGAGGGTTGTGGAACAGAGGGACCCTGTGGAGGTTTGTGGATCAGTGGGACCCTGGAGAGGGTTGTGGAACAGAGGAACCCTGGGGAGGGTTGTAGATCAGAAGAACCCTGGGGAGGGCTGTAGAACAGAGGGACGCTGGGGAGGGTTGTGGAACCGAGGGACCCTGGGGAGGGTTGTAGATCAGAGGAACCCTGGGGAGGGTTGTGGAACAGAGGGACCCTGGGGAGGGTTGTAGATCAGAAGAACCCTGGGGAGGGTTGTAGAACAGAGGGACCCTGGGGAGGTTGGTGGATCAGAGAGACCCTGGGGAGGGTTGTAGATCAGAGGGACCCTGGGGAGGGTTGTGGATCAGAGGGTCCCTGGGGAGGGTTGTGGATCAGAGGGACCCTGGGGAAGGTTGTGGAACAGAGGGACCCTGGGGAGGGTTGTAGATCAGAGGAACCCTGGGGAGGGTTGTGGACAGAGGAACCCTGGGGAGGGTTGTGGATCACAGGAACCCTGGGGAGGGTTGTGGACAGAGGAACCCTGGGGAGGGTTGTGGATCACAGGAACCCTGGGGAGGGTTGTGGACAGAGGAAACCTGGGGAGGGTTGTGGATCACAGGAACCCTGGGGAGGGTTGTGGACAGAGGAACCCTGGGGAGGGTTGTGGATCACAGGAACCCTGGGGAGGGTTGTGGACAGAGGAACCCTGGGGAGGGTTGTGGATCAGTGGGACCCTGGGGAGGGTTGTGGACAGAGTGACACTGGGGAGGGTTGTAGAATGGAGGATCCCTGGGGAGGGTTGTGGATCACTGGAACCCTGGGGAGGGTTGTGGACAGAGGGACCCTGGGGAGGGTTGTACATCAGAAGGACTCTGGGGAGGGTTGTGGACAGAGGAACCCTGGGGAGGTTTGTGGATCAGAGGGACCCTGGAGAGGGTTGTGGAACAGAGGAACCCTGGGGAGGGTTGTGAACAGAGGTACCCAGGAGAGGGTTGTGGATAGAGGAACCCGGGGAGGGTTGTGGACAGAGGAACCCTGGGGAGGGGTTGTGGATCACAGGAACCCTGGGGAGGGTTGTGGACAGAGGAAACCTGGGGAGGGTTGTGGATCACAGGAACCCTGGGGAGGGTTTGTGGACAGAGGAACCCTGGGGAGGGTTGTGGATCAGTGGGACCCTGGGGAGGGTTGTGGACAGAGGGACCCTGGGGAGGGTTGTACATCAGAAGGACTCTGGGGAGGGTTGTGGACAGAGGAAACCTGGGGAGGGTTGTGGATCACAGGAACCCTGGGGAGGGTTGTGGACAGAGGAACCCTGGGGAGGTTTGTGGATCAGAGGGACCCTGGAGAGGGTTGTGGAACAGAGGAACCCTGGGGAGGGTTGTGAACAGAGGTACCCAGGAGAGGGTTGTGGATAGAGGAACCCTGGGGAGGGTTGTGGATCAGAGGAACCCAGGGGAAGGTTGTAGATCAGAAGATCCCTGGGGAAGGTTGTAGAACAGGGACCCTGGGGAGGGTTGTGGAACAGAGGGGACTCTGGGGAGGGTTGTGGAACGGAGGAACCCTGGGGAGGGTTGTAGAACAGAAACCCTGGGGAGGGTTGTGGACAGAGGAACCCTGGGGAGGGTTGTGGACAGAGGAACCCTGGGGAGGGTTGTTGATCATCAGTGGGACCCTGGGGAGGGTTGTGGACAGAGGGACCCTGGGGAGGGTTGTAGAATGGAGGAACCCTGGGGAGTGTTGTGGATCACAGGAACCCTGGGGAGGGTTGTGGACAGTGGAACCCTGGGGAGGGTTGTGGATCAGTGGGACCCTGGGGAGGGTTGTGGACAGAGGAACCTTGGGGAGGGTTGTACATCAGAAGGACCCTGGGGAGGGTTGTGGACAGAGGAACCCTGGGGAGGTTTGTGGATCAGAGGACCCTGGAGAGGGTTGTGGAAAGAGGAACCCTGGGGAGGGTTTTGAACAGAGGGACCAGGAGAAGGTGTGGATAGAGGAACCCTGGGGAGGGTTGTGGATCAGAGGAACCCTGGGAGGGCTTGTGGATCAGAGAAACCCTGGGAGGGTTGTGGAAGAGAGGGACCCTGTGGAGGTCTGTGGATCAGTGGGACCCTGGAGAGGGTTGTGGAACAGAGGAACCCTGGGGAGGGTTCGTGAACAGCAGGGACACAGGAGAGGGTTGTGGATAGTGCACCCTGGGGAGGGTTGTGGATCAGAGAAACCCTGGGGAGGGTTGTTGCATCAGTGGGACCCCTGGGGAGGGTTGTGGACAGAGGAACCCTGGGGAGGGTTGTACATCAGAAGGACCCTGGGGAGGGTTGTGGATCACAGGACACCCTGGGGAGGGTTCGTGGACAGTGGAACCCTGGGGAGGGTTGTGGATCAGTGGGACCCTGGGAGGGTTGTGGACAGAGGAACCCTGGGGAGGGTTGTACATCAGACAGGACCCTGGGGAGGGTTGTGGACAGAGGAACCCTGGGGAGGTTTGTGGATCAGAGGGACCCTGGAGAGGGTTGTGGAAAGAGGAACCCTGGGGAGGGTTTTGAACAGAGGGACCCAGGAGAAGGTTGTGGATAGAGGAACCCTGGGGAGGGTTGTGGATCAGAGGAACCCTGGGGAGGGTTGTGGATCAGAGAAACCCTGGGGAGGGTTGTGGAAGAGAGGGACCCTGTGGAGGTTTGTGGATCAGTGGGACCCTGGAGAGGGTTGTGGAACAGAGGAACCCTGGGGAGGGTTGTGAACAGAGGGACACAGGAGAGGGTTGTGGATAGTGCAACCCTGGGGAGGGGTTGTGGATCAGAGAAACCCCTGGGGAGGGTTGTGGAACAGAGGTACCCTGGGGAGGGTTGTGGAACAGAGGAACCCTGGGGAGGGTTGTGGATCAGAGGGGACCCTGGGGAGAGTTGTGGAACAGAGAGACCCTGTGGAGGGTTGTAGATCAGAGGGACCCTGGGGAGGGTTGTGGATCAGAGGGACCCTGGGGAGAGTTGTAGATCAGAGGAACCCTGGGGAGGGTTGTAGATCAGAGGAACCCTGGGGAGGGTTGTGGAACAGAGGGACCCTGGGGAGGGTTGTAGATCAGAAGAACCCTGGGGAGGGTTGTAGAACAGAGGGACCCTGGGGAGGGTGGTGGATCAGAGAGACCCTGGGGAGGGTTGTAGATCAGAGGGACCCTGGGGAGGGTTGTGGATCAGAGGGTCCCTGGGGAGGGTTGTGGATCAGAGGGACCACTGGGGAAGGTTGTGGAACAGAGGGACCCTGGGAGGGTTGTCGATCAGAGGAACCCTGGGGAGGGTTGTGGACAGAGGAACCCTGGGGAGGGTTGTGGATCACAGGAACCCTGGGGAGGGTTGTGGACAGAGGAACCCTGGGGAGGGTTGTGGATCACAGGAACCCTGGGGAGCGGTTGTGGACAGAGGAAACCTGGGGAGGGTTGTGGATCACAGGAACCCTGGGGAGGGTTGTGGACAGAGGAACCCTGGGGAGGGTTGTGGATCAGTGGGACACCTGGGGAGGGTTGTGGACAGAGGGACCCTGGGGAGGGTTGTAGAATGGAGGATCCCTGGGGAGGGGTTGTGGATCACTGGAACCCTGGGGAGGGTTGTGGACAGAGGGACCCCTGGGGAGGGTTGTACATCAGAAGGACTCTGGGGAGGGTTGTGGACAGAGGAACCCTGGGGAGGGTTGTGAACAGAGGGACCCAGGAGAGGGTTGTGGATAGAGGAACCCTGGGAGGGTTGTGGAACAGAGGAACCCAGGGGTGTTGTAGATCTGAAGATCCCTGGGGAAGGTTGTAGAACAGAGGGGACCCTGGGGTGGGTTGTGGAACAGAGGGACTCTGGGGAGGGTTGTGGATCAGAGGAACCCAGGGGAGGGTTGTAGATCAGAAGATCCCTGGGGAAGGTTGTAGAACAGAGGGACCCTGGGGAGGGTTGTGGAACAGAGGAACCCAGGGGAGGGTTGTAGATCAGAGGAACCCAGGGGAGGGTTGTAGATCAGAAGATCCCTGGGGAAGGTTGTAGAACAGAGGGACCCTGGGGAGGGTTGTGGAACAGAGGGACTCTGGGGAGGGTTGTGAACGGAGGAACCCTGGGGAGGTTTGTGGATCAGTGGGACCCTGGGGAAGGTTGTAGAACAGAAGAACCCTGGGGAGGGTTGTGGACAGAGGAACCCTGGGGGAGGGTTGTAGAACAGAAGAACCCTGGGGAGGGTTGTGGACAGAGGAACCTGGGAGGGTTGTGGACAGAGGAACCCTGGGGAGGGATGTGGATCAGTGGGACCCTGGGGAGGGTTGTGGACAGAGGGACCCTGGGGAGGGGTTGTAGAATGGAGGAACCCTGGGGAGTGTTGTGGATGACAGGAACCCTGGGAAGGGTTGTGGACAGAGGAACCCTGGGGGAGGTTTGTGGATCAGAGGGACCCTGGAGAGGGTTGTGGAACAGAGGAACCCTGGGGAGGGTTGTGAACAGAGGGACCCAGGAGAGGGTTGTGGATAGAGGAACCCTGGGGAGGGTTGTGGGATCAGAGGGACCCTGGGGAGGGTTGTGGATCAGAGGAACCCTGGGGAGGGTTGTGGATCAGAGAAACCCTGGGGAGGGTTGTGGAACAGAGGGACCCTGTGGAGGTTTGTGGATCAGTGGGACCCTGGAGAGGGTTGTGGACAGAGGAACCCCTGGGGAGGGTTGTGAAAAGAGGGACACAGGAGAGGGTTGTGGATAGTGCAACCCTGGGGAGGGTTGTGGATCAGAGAACCCTGGGGAGGGTTGTGGAACAGAGGGACCCTGGGGAGGGTGTTGTGGAACAGAGGAACCCTGGGGAGGGTTGTGGATCGGAGGGACCCTGGGGAGAGTTGTGGTTCAGAGGAACGCTGGGGAGGGTTGTAGATCAGAAGATCCCTGGGGAGGGTTGTAGATCAGAGGGACCCTGGGGAGGGTTGTGGAACAGAGGGACCCTGGGGAGGGTTGTAGATCAGAGGGACCCTGGGGAGGGTTGTGGATCAGAGGGGACCCTGGGGAGGGATGTGGATCAGAGGGATCCTGGGGAAGGTTGTGGAACAGAGGGACCCTGGGAGGGTTGTAGATCAGAGGAACCCTGGGGAGGGTTGTGGACAGAGGAACCCTGGGGAGGGTTGTGGATCACAGGAACCCTGGGGAGGGTTGTGGACAGAGGAACCCTGGGGGAGGGTTGTGGATCACAGGAACCCTGGGGAGGGGTTGTGGACAGAGGAAACCTGGGGAGGGTTGTGGATCACAGGAACCCTGGGGAGGGTTGTGGACAGAGGAACCCTGGGGAGGGTTTTGGATCACAGGAACCCTGGGGAGGGTTGTGGACAGAGGAACCCTGGGGAGGGGTTGTGGATCAGTGGGACCCTGGGGAGGGTTGTGGACAGAGTGACACTGGGAGGGTTGTAGAATGGAGGATCCCTGGGGAGGGTTGTGGATCACTGGAACCCTGGGGAGGGTTGTGGACAGAGGGACCCTGGGGAGGGTTGTACATCAGAAGGACTCTGGGGAGGGTTGTGGACAGAGGAACCCTTGGGGAGGTTTGTGGATCAGAGGGACCCTGGAGAGGGTTGTGGAACAGAGGAACCCTGGGGAGGGTTGTGAACAGAGGTACCCAGGAGAGGGTTGTGGATAGAGGAACCCCGGGGAGGGTTGTGGACAGAGGAACCCTGGGGAGGGTTGTGGATCACAGGAACCCTGGGGAGGGTTGTGGACAGAGGAAACCTGGGGAGGGTTGTGGATCACAGGAACCCTGGGGAGGGTTGTGGACAGAGGAACCCTGGGGAGGGTTGTGGATCAGTGGGACCCTGGGGAGGGTTGTGGACAGAGGGACCCTGGGGAGGGTTGTACATCAGAAGGACTCTGGGGAGGGTTGTGGACAGAGGAAACCTGGGGAGGGTTGTGGATCACAGGAACCCCTGGGGAGGGTTGTGGACAGAGGAACCCTGGGGAGGTTTGTGGATCAGAGGGACCCCTGGGAGGGTTGTGGAACAGAGGGAACCCTGGGGAGGGTTGTGAACAGAGGTACCCAGGAGAGGGTTGTGGATAGAGGAACCCTGGGGAGGGTTGTGGATCAGAGGAACCCAGGGGAAGGTTGTAGATCAGAAGATCCTGGGGAAGGTTGTAGAACACAGGGACCCTGGGGAGGGGTTGTGGAACAGAGGGACTCTGGGGAGGGTTGTGGAACGGAGGAACCCTGGGGAGGGTTGTAGAACAGAAGAACCCTGGGGAGGGTTGTGGACAGAGGAACCCTGGGGAGGGTTGTGGACAGAGGAACCCTGGGGAGGGTTGATCAGTGATCAGGTGGGACCCTGGGGAGGGTTGTGGACAGAGGGGACCCTGGGGAGGGTTGTAGAATGGAGGAACCCTGGGGAGTGTTGTGGATCACAGGAACCCTGGGGAGGGTTGTGGACAGTGAAACCCTGGGGAGGGTTGTGGATCAGTGGGACCCTGGGGGAGGGTTGTGGACAGAGGAACCCTGGGGAGGGTTGTACATCAGAAGGACCCTGGGGAGGGTTGTGGGATCACAGGAACCCTGGGGGAGGGTTGTGGACAGTGGAAC